>NW_022261979.1:9830893-9853393 GCF_002021735.2 Oncorhynchus kisutch | reverse complement strand
CTATATATCTAGTTCTAGGAATCTAGAACCCTAAGTTTAGTCCTGTTCCATATATATCTAGTTCTTAGAATCTAAAACCCTATGTTTAGTCCTGTCTATATATATCTAGTTCTTAGAATCTAAAACCCTACGTTTAGTCTTTTCTATATATCTAGTTCTAGGAATCTAGAACCTTAAGTTTAGTCCTGTCTATATATCTAGTTCTAGGAATCTAGAACCCCAAGTTTAGTCCTGTCTATATATATATCTAGTTCTTAGAATCTAAAACCCTACGTTTAGTCTTTTCTATATATCTAGTTCTAGGAATCTAGAACCCTAAGTTTAGTCCTGTCTATATATCTAGTTCTAGGAATCTAGAACCCCAAGTTTAGTCCTGTCTATATATATCTAGTTCTTAGAATCTAAAACCCTACGTTTAGTCTTTTCTATATATCTAGTTCTAGGAATCTAGAACCCCAAGTTTAGTCCTGTCTATATATATCTAGTTCTTAGAATCTAAAACCCTACGTTTAGTCTTTTCTATATATCTAGTTCTAGGAATCTAGAACCCTAAGTTTAGTCCTGTCTATATATCTAGTTCTAGGAATCTACAACCCTATGTTTAGTCCTGTCTATATATATCTAGTTCTTAGAATCTAAAACCCTACGTTTAGTATTTTCTATATATCTAGTTCTAGGAATCTAGAACCCTAAGTTTAGTCCTGTCTATATATCTAGTTCTAGGAATCTAGAACCCTAAGTTTAGTCCTGTCTATATATCTAGTTCTAGGAATCTAAAACCCTATGTTTAGTCCTGTCTATTATATCTAGTTCTAGGAATCTACAACCCTATGTTTAGTCCTGTCTATATATCTAGTTCTAGGAATCTAAAACCCTATGTTTAGTCCTGTCTATTATATATAGTTCTAGGAATATAGTACCCTATGTTTAGTCCTGTCTATATATCTAGTTCTAGGAATCTAGAAGCCTATGTTTACTCCTGTCTATTATATCTATTTCTAGGAATCTAGAACCCTTGAGGACTGAATGTTTTTGAGTAGCACTGCATACTCAAAACGAGGCTTGAGCGAATCATAGATTATTTTGATGAACAAGTAAAACAGTGTGATAATATACTGTATCTCTAAATGAACTGCAGCTACAACACAGTCAGACAATAGACAGTTACAACACAGTCAGACAACAGACAGTTACAACACAGTCAGACAATAGACAGTTACAACAGTCAGACAATAGACGGTTACAACACAGTCAGACAACAGACAGTTACAACACAGTCAGACAATAGACAGTTACAACACAGTCAGACAACAGACAGCTACAACACAGTCAGACAATAGACAGTTACAACACAGTCAGACAATAGACAGTTACAACACAGTCAGACAATAGACAGTTACAACAGTCAGACAATAGACAGTTACAACACAGTCAGACAATAGACAGTTACAACACAGTCAGACAATAGACAGTTACAACACAATCAGACAATAGACAGTTACAACACAATCAGACAATAGACAGTTACAACACAGTCAGACAATAGACAGTTACAACACAGTCAGACAATAGACAGTTACAACAGTCAGACAATAGACAGTTACAACACAGTCAGACAATAGACAGTTACAACAGTCAGACAATAGACAGTTACAACACAGTCAGACAATAGACAGTTACAACACAGTCAGACAATCGCCAACTACAACACAGTCAGACAATAGACAGTTACAACAGTCAGACAATAGACAGTTACAACACAGTCAGACAATAGACAGTTACAACACAGAAGACCATCGTAATTGAATATAATTAAATCCAAACCCAAGGAATTTCTTACGTTGGTTTTTCAGCCCCTTGCTCAATGGAGTTCAATCTCAGGGTGAACAAAATCTATTCACAATAACACACAGTAGGCACATTTCAAATGGTCTTTATTTCAGATAGCCATCAAAGTATGAAGACAGAGATTTGCAGTGGTTTGTGTGCCTTGTTGTTTACCTTGTTGAAATTCACCCAAATCAATTTAAATAAACGAGTTATGGCTGAATAGGACACAAAGGCCTTTTCATAAAGTCAATGTCAAAGTTTATAGAATTGTGATATTTCTTCTGTTTTGCGTTATGTAACCGAAAGAGAGATGTGCTGCTAAGATCTCAAATACATTGAATTGTTGGTTTGTGCCACAGAAATAATGTGTTGGTGAGTATGTTCGCATATTTCTCTGTGTGTCCACTTTCATGAAGCCTTCTAAAACCTCAAACATATTGTGTGAATAATGTGTGAATAAGTTCACAGTATTTAATGTAAGGGTAGAATTAAATACGTTTCAGAATTCAGAAAAGCTCACATTTAAGAAATCCATAGAATTGTCTTCTTAGAAAATAGAAGGATGGTCAGACTATGCAGCTGCCTAAAGCAAAAACAACAGCAAAAAGAAACATACAACCCTCTTCTCTTATTGAATGGTTTGAATGATAACAGCCTGGTGTAGTATGACTGCTGATGACATTTCCATTTGGCTTGTCAGAAATTACAAAGCCCACATTTACAGGGAAGCATCTGTTGAAGTCCTCCCAGGAGCCCCAAGTGGCTCAGAAATCCTACGTTATAGTGAGGTGTCAGAATCTTTAACAGACTGTCTCTTTATCCTCCTTCCTGAGCTGTTTTCCTTTCATTCCTAGAAGACTTTCTCTGGATGTGTGCACTAAAACGGTAGACTATTTGGCACCCAGTCCCTTATAAAGCTCACTACTTTTGACCCTGCCTCCTCTGGGCGTGCACCACATAGGGCACCCGGGTGCCATTTGGGATGCAGAATCAGGTCTCCGTGACCTTTAACCCTGGCTCACCTGCTCCTCACCAGGAATAATGATGCCTTGTTTCTATTCTGAGGGGGAGAAGGAGTCTTGGACTTGACAGAGCCGGTATCTGGGGTGCTGACCGTTCCGTTTCTTCCTGGTAAAGAAGGAAAAACGCCTGAATTTAAATATTCCTCTAATGAAATCTCTAGTCTCTAACAGAGTAACTCTACCTTGGTTCTGGCCTTTCTAGGGAGTTTTTCCGAGCCACCGTGCTTCTACACCTGCATTGCTTGCTGTTTTAGGGTTTTAGGCTGGGTTTCTGTACAGCACTTTGAGATATCAGCTGATGTACGAAGGGCTATATAAATACATTTGATTTGATTTGATTTGATCTGTGCGTGACAGCGTAAATATTTAAGACCCGGTGTAGTGTATGTAGATGTGTTCAACTGTACAGAAGGCTATGTTGGGTATATTCGGGGGGAGAAAGCATTTTGTTGACTTGTTTGTTCTGAGAATAAGAAGAAAACGTGATTCAAGTGTTTGAATATCAATAAGAGCCATTTATGAAATACAAGTATGACAGTGGAAATGATGAATTGTATTTTATTCCACAATGTCTTCGCCACAGATATTTTATCAATATTATTTTCCTTTGACGGATGTCTATACCGAAGTACATACATTATGTTATGTTATGTCTGATTGTGTCTGAAACACACTCCTCTGAGTCAGTCTCTAGTGTTCCGTCTGAAACACATTCCTCTTTGAGTCAGTCTCTAGTGTTCAGTCTGAAACACACTCCTCTGAGTCAGTCTCTAGTGTTCTGTCTGAAACCCACTCCTCTTTGAGTCAGTCTCTAGTGTTCAGTCTGAAACACATTCCTCTTTGAGTCAGTCTCTAGTGTTCAGTCTGAAACCCACTCCTCTTTGAGTCAGTCTCTAGTGTTCAGTCTGAAACACACTCCTCTTTGAGTCAGTCTCTAGTGTTCAGTCTGAAACACACTCCTCTTTGAGTCAGTCTCTAGTGTTCAGTCTGAAACACACTCCTCTTTGAGTCAGTCTCTAGTGTTCAGTCTGAAACACACTCCTCGTTGAGTCAGTCTCTAGTGTTCAGTCTGAAACACACTCCTCTTTGAGTCAGTCTCTAGTGTTCAGTCTGAAACACACTCCTCGTTGAGTCAGTCTCTAGTGTTCAGTCTGAAACACACTCCTCTTTGAGGTAGTCTCTAGTGTTCAGTCTGAAACACACTCCTCTTTGAGTCAGTCTCTAGTGTTCAGTCTGAAACACACTCCTCTTTGAGTCAGTCTCTAGTGTTCAGTCTGAAACCCACCTCTTGGAGTCAGTCTCTAGTGTTCAGTCTGAAACACACTCCTCTGAGTCAGTCTCTAGTGTTCAGTCTGAAACACACTCCTCTTTGAGTCAGTCTCTAGTGTTCAGTCTGAAACCCACCTCTTGGAGTCAGTCTCTAGTGTTCAGTCTGAAACACACTCCTCTTTGAGTCAGTCTCTAGTGTTCAGTCTGAAACACACTCCTCTTTGAGTCAGTCTCTGGTGTTCAGTCTGAAACACACTCCTCTTTGAGTCAGTCTCTAGTGTTCAGTCTGAAACACACTCCTCTTTGAGTCAGTCTCTAGTGTTCAGTCTGAAACACACTCCTCTTTCAGTCAGTTTATCCCTCTCTCTCGCTCTTCTTCTCTCTCTCTTCATCTATCTCTCTTTCTCTGTGCTTCTCTCTCTCTTTCTCGCTCTAATTGTTGTATGTACCATGACTTTAGTATTTACCAAAATTGTAGTATGTACCATAATTGTAGTATGTACCATGACTTTAGTATTTACCATAATAACTGAGTCCATATTCAGAGCCGCTGTGACATTTGAGGTCAGGTTCAAGCGGAACATATCTCTGTTCTCCATTTTACAATCAGTGCCATTGTTAGTTGTGTTTCTGGCGGGCCAATAGAGGGACTGTAGAGGGCTGTGGAGTGGTTATCAGGTCTACAGGAAGGAAGGCAGCCGGCTGCTGTATATTTCTATACTGCATCTCTCTCTCTCTCTCTCTCTCTGTCGGGCTAATGCCTTGTTCCACAGCCTCATCTCAGCACAGGGGTCCTGACAGGGGGTGGGAAGTATAGTGTAGGGGCTTCAAGATAATTGCTCTACAGTATATCTTCCTAGCCTAAGTGTGTGTGTCTCTCTCTCTCTCTCTCTCTCTCTTAACACCTTGCCTCTCATTCAGACAATCCCCCCTCCCCCCTCATCTAATTGAGAATGGCCTCCTTGTGTTGGAACCGGTGTCACTCAGTCTCTGGAGCACTTAAGCCCAATTTGTGCTCCGTCCTCAGAGCGAAACATGAATGCAAAAATGTGGGCGCTCATTTCAGCTGACAGCTGACTGGATAGTAGCGTCCAGCTTCTCCATTTTGGGAGGCGGCTTGGAATGGAGGAGGGTGGGTAGGAGGAGAAAGACAGGGGGAGAGAGAGAGAGACTGGAGGACGCTGAGACAAAGAGAGACTGGAGGACACTGAGAGAGAGAGAGACTGGAGGACGCTGAGACAAAGAGAGACTGGAGGACACTGAGACAAAGAGAGACTGGAGGACACTGAGAGAGAGAGAGAGACTGGAGGACGCTGAGACAAAGAGAGACTGGAGGACACTGAGACAAAGAGAGACTGGAGGACACTGAGAGAGAGACACTGAGACAAAGAGAGACACTGAGACAAAGAGAGACTGGAGGACACTGAGAGAGAGACTGGAGGACACTGAGACAAAGAGAGACTGGAGGACGCTGAGACAAAGAGAGACTGGAGGACACTGAGACAAAGAGAGACTGGAGGATGCTGAGACAAAGAGAGACTGGAGGACACTGAGAGAGAGACTGGAGGATGCTGAGACAAATAGAGACTGGAGGACACTGAGACAAAGAGAGACTGGAGGGCGCTGAGACAAAGAGAGACTGGAGGGCACTGAGAGAGAGACTGGAGGACACTGAGACAAATAGAGACTGGAGGACACTGAGAGAGAGACACTGAGACAAAGAGAGACACTGAGACAAAGAGAGACTGGAGGACACTGAGAGAGAGACTGGAGGACACTGAGACAAAGAGAGACTGGAGGACGCTGAGACAAAGAGAGACTGGAGGACACTGAGACAAAGAGAGACTGGAGGATGCTGAGACAAAGAGAGACTGGAGGACACTGAGAGAGAGACTGGAGGATGCTGAGACAAATAGAGACTGTAGGACACTGAGACAAAGAGAGACTGGAGGGCGCTGAGACAAATAGAGACTAGAAGGGCGCTGAGAGAGAGACTGGAGGACACTGCGACAAAGAGAGACTGGTGGACACTGAGACAAAGAGAGACTGGAGGACACTGAGACAAAGAGAGACTGGAGGACACTGAGACAAAGAGAGACTGGAGGACACTGAGACAAAGAGAGACTGGAGGGCGCTGAGACAAAGAGAGACTGGAGGACACTGAGACAAAGAGAGACTGGAGGACACTGAGAGAGAGACTGGAGGGCGCTGAGACAAAGAGAGACTGGAGGACACTGAGACAAAGAGAGACTGGAGGACACTGAGAGAGAGACTGGAGGGCGCTGAGACAAAGAGAGACTGGAGGACATTGAGACAAAGAGGGACTGGAAGACACTGAGAGAGAGACTGGAGGGCGCTGAGACAAAGAGAGACTGGAGGACACTGAGACAAAGAGAGACTGGAGGACACTGAAAGAAAGACACTGAGACAAAGAGAGACACTGAGACAAAGAGAGACAGTGGAGGACACTCAGACATCTTAGGGAGACACTGGAAGACACTGAGACAAAGAGAGACACTGGAGGACACTGAGACACTCAGAGAGACACTGGAGGACACTGAGACACTCAGAGAGACACTGGAGGACACTGAGACACTCAGAGAGACACTGGCAGACACTGAGGCACTCAGAGAGACACTGGAGGACACTGAGACAAAGAGAGACACTGGAGGACACTGAGACACTCAGAGAGACACTGGAGGACACTGAGACATTCAGAGAGACACTGGAGGACACAGACACTCAGAGAGACACTGGAAGGCCTGTGAATGAGCTTGGTATCTGCTGGGGAGAGATGGGCTGGTTGGAGGAAGAAGAGGATGGATGGATGGGAGAAGAGGAGAGAGGAGAGGAGGGGAGAGGAGAGCCTGTTTGGAGGAGGGGAGAGGATAAATGCATTGGAGGGAGGTAAAGGAGGTAAGGAGATGAGGAGGGTGGCTGTCTGGCTGAAGGATAGAAAGGATGGATGGGATAGATAGATGGCAGGAAGAAAGGAGAGAGGAGGAGAGGAATGGGGACTAGGTTTGATAGCAGGTGCCAAATCAATTGGTGGTAATCCTGTTTATCATGGCAGACATGCCAGGAGACTTCAGGGGAACCTGGAGCCCGCTGACTGCAATGCCAAACATGAAAGTAACTATATTTACAATCTCTGTAAAATGGGTGAAAATGTCTCTCTGTAACATTTGTAAATATAAAAACGACATACCTTTTATCACTTCACATTGTGAACCCTTTGGGACCGCTTTGTCAGCAAGATGAGTACAGGAAACTGATGAGGTCCTTTATGATGAGTTTAGGAAACTGATGGGTACAGGAAAATGATGAGTTTAGGAAACTGATGGGTACAGGAAAATGATGAGTATAGGAAACAGTGATGTAGTCCATTATGATGAGTACAGGAAACTGTGATGTAGTCCATTATGATGAGTACAGGAAACTGTGATGTAGTCCATTATGATGAGTACAGGAAACTGTACTGTAGTTGGTAGTTGGTTATTACTGCATTGTCGGAACTAGAAGCACAAGCATTTCGCTACACTCGCATTAACATCTGCTAACCATGTGTGTGTGACAAATAAAATTTGATTTGATTAGTCCATTATGATGAGTACAGGAAACGGTGATGTAGTCCATTATGATGAGTACAGGAAACTGTGATGTAGTCCATTATGATGAGTACAGGAAACTGTGATGTAGTCCATTATGATGAGTACAGGAAACGGTGATGTAGTCCATTATGATGAGTACAGGAAACTGTGATGTAGTCCATTATGATGAGTACAGGAAACTGTGATGTAGTCCATTATGATGAGTACAGGAAACTGTGATGTAGTCCATTATGATGAGTACAGGAAACGGTGATGTAGTCCATTATGATGAGTACAGGAAATGGTGATGTAGTCCATTATGATGAGTACAGGAAACTGTGATGTAGTCCATTATGATGAGTACAGGAAACTGTGATGTAGTCCATTATGATGAGTACAGGAAACGGTGATGTAGTCCATTATGATGAGTACAGGAAACTGTGATGTAGTCCATTATGATGAGTACAGGAAACTGTGATGTAGTCCATTATGATGAGTACAGGAAACTGTGATGTAGTCCATTATGATGAGTACAGGAAACGGTGATGTAGTCCATTATGATGAGTACAGGAAACTGTGATGTAGTCCATTATGATGAGTACAGGAAACTGTGATGTAGTCCATTATGATGAGTACAGGAAACTGTGATGTAGTCCATTATGATGAGTACAGGAAACTGTGATGTAGTCCATTATGATGAGTACAGGAAACGGTGATGTAGTCCATTATGATGAGTACAGGAAACTGTGATGTAGTCCATTATGATGAGTACAGGAAACTGTGATGTAGTCCATTATGATGAGTACAGGAAACAGTGATGTAGTCCATTATGATGAGTACAGGAAACGGTGATGTAGTCCATTATGATGAGTACAGGAAACTGTGATGTAGTCCATTATGATGAGTATAGGAAACAGTGATGTAGTCCATTATGATGAGTACAGGAAACAGTGATGTAGTCCATTATGATGAGTACAGGAAACTGATGTAGTCCATTATGATGAGTACAGGAAACTGTGATGTAGTCCATTATGATGAGTACAGGAAACTGTGATGTAGTCCATTATGATGAGTACAGGAAACTGTGATGTAGTCCATTATGATGAGTACAGGAAACTGTGACTTAGGCCTATATGCAGGTAAAATACAATTCACTATAATGATATAGAAATATATATTTCTATTCCAAACAAATATACACTCTTAAGTCATTGAAATAAACTTGAATTCCCACTTTGTAGCCATGATCGTCTTCATACTGCACAATGAGCCGCTAATGTAGAGCTGGTACGTTGCCATGGTGAATCACTCAGCCATAATTGACTACATTTACCTTCTCCTCTGAGGCCTAAAAGAAGAAATTCTCTGAGGTCCACTAAATTGAGCTGACTGTTATTTTTGATTAGTGGGACGCTCATTTTTTTCACAAACAATTTTTTAACATTTTTCTTCCTGAGCAGACAGATGGTATTAGATTAGGGCCCTAAACAGAGGAGGGCCTGGAGCAAATGGTCCGGTTTGAAGGGCAAATGCCCTTCTGGATTTATCAAGGTAGGCTCAGACAGCTCAGAGGACAGTAATGACCTTAAGATACCCTCCTAAGGACAGCTTCTACCGTCGTTACACACTACAGCTCCAGCCTGTGATTTTTTTTTTACACAGCCCTATTCAACGGACGGACGGACGGACGGACAGACGGACGAAAACTCAATCGGAGAAAGATTGTTTTTGCTTTACAAAATAATCATAATGTCTGGATATATTACATGTTATTTACAGGAGATGTCTGTTTTATACCAGTGTTGCATTGTCTGTGTTGTTTGTTGTATAGTAAAAAAAAAAATGGCTTCAAAATCTGATATGAAATATCTGCGTAATTTATTTACAATTATTAATAGCTCTTTCTAAAAAAAAGAGTGCCGTATAATTTATTTCAAATAAAATTTTAACTAACATTAAATGTAATGGATGCATTAAGACCATGTTAAATAAATAGTGTTGGTGTTTCTCCAGGCTGTTGATGACTATCCTCAGAGGAGATGTCTCACACTGAAGGTAGACTCCGCTCGTATCCCAAATAGCACCCTGTTCCCTTTATAGGGCTCTGGTCAAAAGTAGTGTGCTGAGTAGGGAATAGGGTGCCATTTGCTACAGACTAACAGACTCAGAGCTCAGACAAAGATGTACTGTTCCACTGCAGGTAATCAATCACAGCGGTGAAAGGTAGAGTACACTGGAAACATACACAACTCTAAGGACTTCAGACCCTCACATAAATGTACAGGCAGTGTAACTCAAAGGACTGTCTGACTGCAGGATGTGGTGGTGTGTTTTGATTAGAATCTCAGGTGATTCTTATAGGCAGGCATACATTCTAGGAGAAAGGAGAGATTCACAAAAAAATCAACTATCCTTAAAAGGTATTTTAAGGAAGAATGGAATTATGGAACTCTTGTAAGATATGGAAGAATGGAACCCTGGTAAGATATGGAAGAATGGAACCCTGGTAAGATATGGACGAATGGAACCCTGGTAAGATATGGAGGAATGGAACCCTGGTAAGATATGGAAGAATGGAACCCTGGTAAGATATGGAAGAATGGAACCCTTCTAAGATATAGAAGAATGGAACCCTGGTAAGATATAGAAGAATGGAACCCTGGTAAGATATGGAGGAATGGAACCCTGGTAAGATATGGAGGAATGGAACCCTGGTAAGATATGGAAGAATGGAACCCTGGTAAGATATGGAAGAATGGAACCCTGGTAAGATAAGGAAGAATGGAACCCTGGTAAGATATGGAAGAATGGAACCCTGGTAAGATATGGAGGAATGGAACCCTGGTAAGATATGGAGAGAATGGAACCCTGGTAAGATATGGAAGAATGGAAACCTGGTAAGATATGGAAGAATGGAACCCTGGTAAGATATGGAAGAACGGATACCTGGTAAGATATGGAAGAACGGAAACCTGGTAAGATATGGAAGAACGGAACCCTGGTAAGATATGGAAGAACGGAACCCTGGTAAGATATGGAGGAACGGAAACCTGGTAAGATATGGGAGAACGGAACCCTGGTAAGATATGGAGGAACGGAACCCTGGTAAGATATGGAGGAATGGAACCCTGGTAAGATATGGAAGAATGGAACCCTGGTAAGATATGGAAGAATGGAACCCTGGTAAGATATGGAAGAATGGAACCCTGGTAAGATATGGAAGAATGGAACCCTGGTAAGATATGGAAGAATGGAACCCTGGTAAGATATGGAAGAATGGAACCCTGGTAAGATATGGAGGAATGGAACTCTGGTAAGATATGGAAGAATGGAACCCTGGTAAGATATGGAAGAATGGAACCCTGGTAAGATATGGAAGAATGGAACCCTTGTAAGATATGGAAGAATGGAACCCTGGTAAGATATGGAGGAATGGAACCCTGGTAAGATATGGAGGAATGGAACCCTGGTAAGATATGGAAGAATGGAACCCTGGTAAGATATGGAAGAATGGAACCCTGGTAAGATATGGAAGAATGGAACCCTGGTAAGATATGGAAGAATGGAACCCTGGTAAGATATGGAGGAATGGAACCCTGGTAAGATATGGAAGAATGGAACCCTGGTAAGATATGGAAGAATGGAAACCTGGTAAGATATGGAAGAATGGAACCCTGGTAAGATATGGAGGAATGGAAACCTGGTAAGATATGGGAGAACGGAACCCTGGTAAGATATGGAAGAACGGAACCCTGGTAAGATATGGAAGAATGGAACCCTGGTAAGATGTGGAAGAACGGAACCCTGGTAAAATATGGAAGAATGGAACCCTGGTAAGATATGAAAGAATGGAACCCTGGTAAGATATGGAAGAATGGAACCCTGGTAAGATATGGGAGAATGGAACAATGGTACAGTATGGAACCCTGGTACAGTATGGAACTCTGGTACAGTATGGAACCCTGGTACAGTATGGAACCCTGGTACAGTATGGAACCCTGGTACAGTATGGAACTCTAATACAGTATGGAACCCTGGTACAGTATGGAACTCTAATACAGTATGGAACTCTGATACAGTATAGAACCTTGATACAGTATGGAACTCTAATACAGTATGGAACTCTGATACAGTATGGAACTCTGATACAGTATGGAACCCTGGTACAGTATGGAACTCTAATACAGTATGGAACTCTGATACAGTATAGAACCCTGATACAGTATGGAACTCTAATACAGTATGGAACTCTGATACAGTATGGAACCCTGGTACAGTATGGAACTCTGATACAGTATAGAACCCTGATACAGTATGGAACCCTGGTACAGTATGGAACTCTGATACAGTATAGAACCCTGGTACAGTATGGAACCCTGGTACAGTATGGAACTCTGATACAGTATGGAACCCTGGTACAGTATGGAACCCTGGTACAGTATGGAACCCTGGTACAGTATGGAACTCTGATACAGTATAGAACCCTGATACAGTATGGAACCCTGGTACAGTATGGAAGTATGGAACTCGTAGTACTGTACTTCTAGTTCCAACAGCATGTAGAAGTACTGTATAGATAGTGGGTTATGAATTGTCAGGCCATTCATACATGCCACATGAAATAAACTCATTCACAAACCATATAGGAGTGAGTCAGCTTTGATCTATTGGTCGTTGTACTATCGTAGACAGCCCTTATTATTTTACCCCTTGATAGATGTGTACGTGCAAATGTTATCATGCATGTCAGTCTCGCATGCGCACACACACACACACGCACGCACGTACACACACATACACGCACGTACACACACACACACACATACGCACGCACGCACGCACGCACGTACACACACATACACGCACGTACACACACACACACACACGCACGCACGTACACACACATACACGCACGTACACACACACACACACACACGCACGCACGTACACACACATACACGCACGTACACACGCACACACACACACACACGCACGCACGTACACACACATACACGCACGTACACACACACACTTGTTTCATCCTCTCTCCGTGTGACAGGGGGACAGAATCAATCTACCACACACCGTGCCTGGCCTAGATCAATACAACCGTATGCATGTCAGAAATTGAAAGCCATAGATGGAAGACATGTCATTCATTCAAGCTCAGTAACGTGACATCTACCCTCCTCTCATTTCAACAGGAAAGGCATTCGTTTCTATGTGATAGTCTCTTCAAGGTAATTCTATTGCGATAGGATATGATAAACTCCCATTGCTTTCTGCTGGTGTCCGTCCCTTCATACAGCAAAGATCAGTCGACAGTGGTCACTACAGGCCTACTCTTGGTAGGTGGAGGTGTAAATTAAAGCCAGATCTCAGTTGATCATCTCCTTCCTGTGATTGTAAAAAAGGAAGTTGTTGGATAAGTTCAGCTCTGTCTTTTTCTACCCTATAAGAGGTAATTATGAGTGCTGGGATCACACTGTGATCACACCCTCATTAGGTCACCCCTGTCTGAGACCCTGGAGGTTACTGTGACATCACCGTATGTCGGCGCAGCAGGTGAAGTTCCTTCCTGTATGTCTCTTCTCGTTCCTTCCTGTATGTCTCTTCTCGTTCCTTCCTGTATGTCTCTCCTCGTTCCTTCCTGTATGTCTCTTCTCGTTCCTTCCTGTATGTCTCTTCCCGTTCCTTCCTGTATGTCTCTTCTCGTTCCTTCCTGTATGTCTCTCCTCGTTCCTTCCTGTATGTCTCTTCTTGTTCCTTCCTGTATGTCTCTCCTCGTTCCTTCCTGTATGTCTCTTCTCGTTCCTTCCTGTGTCTCTTCTCGTTCCTTCCTGTATGTCTCTTCTCGTTCCTTCCTGTGTCTCTTCTCGTTCCTTCCTGTATGTCTCTCCTCGTTCCTTCCTGTATGTCTCTTCTCGTTCCTTCCTGTGTCTCTTCTCGTTCCTTCCTGTATGTCTCTTCTCGTTCCTTCCTGTGTCTCTTCTCGTTCCTTCCTGTATGTCTCTTCTCGTTCCTTCCTGTGTCTCTTCTCGTTCCTTCCTGTATGTCTCTTCCCGTTCCTTCCTGTATGTCTCTTCTCGTTCCTTCCTGTATGTCTCTTCTCGTTCCTTCCTGTATGTCTCTTCTCGTTCCTTCCTGTATGTTTCTTCTCGTTCCTTCCTGTGTCTCTTCTCGTTCCTTCCTGTATGTCTCTTCTCGTTCCTTCCTGTGTCTCTTCTCGTTCCTTCCTGTATGTCTCTTCTCGTTCCTTCCTGTATGTCTCTTCTCGTTCCTTCCTGTATGTCTCTTCTCGTTCCTTCCTGTATGTCTCTTCTCGTTCCTTCCTGTATGTCTCTTCTCGTTCCTTCCTGTATGTCTCTTCTCGTTCCTTCCTGTATGTCTCTTCTCGTTCCTTCCTGTGTCTCTTCTCGTTCCTTCCTGTATGTCTCTTCTCGTTCCTTCCTGTATGTCTCTTCTCGTTCCTTCCTGTATGTCTCTTCTCGTTCCTTCCTGTATGTCTCTTCTCGTTCCTTCCTGTATGTCTCTTCTCGTTCCTTCCTGTATGTTTCTTCTCGTTCCTTCCTGTATGTCTCTTCTCGTTCCTTCCTGTATGTCTCTTCTCGTTCCTTCCTGTATGTCTCTTCTCGTTCCTTCCTGGAAAACAGGCCCTTAAGTTCCTTTGGAAATTAAAATGTATGGAAGTTTGATTTCTAGATAGATTTATCCAGCAGCTGTTCATCACTACATATCTGTGATTTGTGTGGTGGGTTACCTCTCTCTCTTGCACTCTCTCTCTCTCGACTTCAATTCAAGGGGCTTTATTGGCATGGGAAACATATGTTAACATTGCCAAAGCAAGTGAAGTAGATAAACAAACGTGAAATAAACTCTCTCTCCCATTATCACGCTCTCTCTCTGACTCACTTTCACCCTCTCTATCTCTCCCCCTCTCTCTCTCTCTCCCTTTCACCCTCTCTATCTCTCCCCCTCTCCCCTCCCCTCTCTATCTCTCTGGCTCCTTTCCCTGTATCCAGTATGAATAAGAATATTCCTTGGTGCTTGACGAACACAGCCAGGATCCTCATGGATGGATATCTACAAGCGTAGGATCCAGATCCTGCAGTATAAAGTAATCTGATTGCTTACAGACCGAGGTGATGGGGGAGGCTTACAGACCGAGGTGATGGGGAACTTACAGACCGAGGTGATGGGGAGGCTTACAGACCGAGGTGATGAGGAGGCTTACAAACCGAGGTGATGAGGAGGCTTACAGACCGAGGTGATGGGGAGGCTTACAGACCGAGGTGATGGGGAGGCTTACAGACCGAGGTGATGGGGAGACTTACAGACCGAGGTGATGGGGAGGCTTACAGACCGAGGTGATGAGGAGGCTTACAGACCGAGGTGATGAGGAGGCTTACAGACCGAGGTGATGAGGAGGCTTACAGACCGAGGTGATGAGGAGGCTTACAGACCGAGGTGATGAGGAGGCTTACAGACCGAGGTGATGAGGAGGCTTACAGACCGAGGTGATGGGGAGACTTACAGACCGAGGTGATGGGGAGGCTTACAGACCGAGGTGATGAGGAGGCTTACAGACCGAGGTGATGAGGAGGCTTACAGACCGAGGTGATGAGGAGGCTTACAGACCGAGGTGATGAGGAGGCTTACAGACCGAGGTGATGAGGAGGCTTACAGACCGAGGTGATGAGGAGGCTTACAGACCGAGGTGATGAGGAGGCTTACAGACCGAGGTGATGAGGAGGCTTACAGACCGAGGTGATGAGGAGGCTTACAGACCGAGGTGATGAGAAGGCTTACAGATCGA
This sequence comes from Oncorhynchus kisutch, assembly GCF_002021735.2. NCBI lineage: Eukaryota > Metazoa > Chordata > Actinopteri > Salmoniformes > Salmonidae > Oncorhynchus > Oncorhynchus kisutch. Next base: position 9,837,866 of record NW_022261979.1, on the reverse strand, counting down.
GGTGATGGGGAGGCTTACAGACTGAGGTGATGAGGAGGCTTACAGACCGAGGTGATGAGGAGGCTTACAGACCGAGGTGATGAGGAGGCTTACAGACTGAGGTGATGAGGAGGCTTACAGACCGAGGTGATGAGGAGGCTTACAGACCGAGGTGATGAGGAGGCTTACAGACTGAGGTGATGGGGAGGCTTACAGACCGAGGCGATGAGGAGGCTTACAGACCGAGGTGATGAGGAGGCTTACAGACCGAGGTGATGGGGAGGCTTACAGACCGAGGTGATGGGGAGGCTGACAGACCGATTTTATGGGGAGGCTTACACACGGAGGTGATGGGGAGGCTGACAGACCGATTTTATGGGGAGGCTTACAGACCGAGGTGATTGGAAGGCTTACAGAGCGAGGTGATGGGGAGGCTTACAGACTGAGGTGATGGGGAGGCTTACAGACCGAGGTGATGGGGAGGCTTACAGACCGAGGTGATGGGGGAGGTGATGGGGAGGCTTACAGACCGAGGTGATGGGGAGGCTTACAGACTGAGGTGATGGGGGGAGGTGATGGGGAGGTGATGGAGAGGTAATGGACAGGTGATGGAGAGGTAATGGACAGGTGATGGAGAGGTAATGGACAGGTGATGGAGAGGTAATGGACAGGTGATGGACAGGTGATGGGGAGGTGATAGAGAGGTAATGGAGTGTTAATGGGGTATTGAGGGGAAATCTTTGGGATGATTTGCTGCAACATTACACCGGAGGAAAACTTGAATCTTGATTAATTCCCACAGTTAATCTAGAAAGACTTGAATCTATATTAATTACCCCAGTTTATCTTGAAAGACTTGAATCTATATTAATTACCCCAGCTCATCTAGAAAGACTTGAATCTATATTAATTACCCCAGTTTGTCTAGAAAGACTTGAATCTATATTAATTACCCCAGTTTGTCTTGAAAGACTTGAATCTATATTAATTACCCCAGCTCATCTAGAAAGACTTGAATCTATATTAATTACCCCAGTTTGTCTTGAAAGACTTGAATCTATATTAATTACCCCAGCTCATCTAGAAAGACTTGAATCTATATTAATTACCCCAGTTTGTCTTGAAAGACTTGAATCTATATTAATTACCCCAGCTCATCTAGAAAGACCTGAATCTATATTAATTACCCCAGTTTGTCTTGAAAGACCTGAATCAATATTAATTACCCCAGCTCATCTAGAAAGACTTGAATCTATATTAATTACCCCAGCTCACCTAGAAAGACCTGAATCTATATTAATTACCCCAGCTCATCTAGAAAGACCTGAATCTATATTAATTACCCCAGCTCATCTAGAAAGACCTGAATCTATATTAATTACCCCAGTTCATCTAGAAAGACCTGAATCTATATTAATTACCCCAGTTCATCTAGAAAGACCTGAATCTATATTAATTACCCCAGCTCATCTAGAAAGACCTGAATCTATATTAATTACCCCAGCTCATCTAGAAAGACCTGAATCTATATTAATTACCCCAGCTCATCTAGAAAGACCTGAATCTATATGAATTACCCCAGCTCATCTAGAAAGACCTGAATCTATATTAATTACCCCAGCTCACCTAGAAAGACCTGAATCTATATTAATTACCCCAGCTCACCTAGAAAGACCTGAATCTATATTAATTACCCCAGCTCACCTAGAAAGACCTGAATCTATATTAATTACCCCAGTTCATCTAGAAAACGGCTGATTAAGAAGCAATCCTCCTCCTTCTACTTAAGGAGAAATCCAACAGAGGAATGTGTTCAGCTTACACTATACATTTAGGAGTATCTGTGCGTCACTTGAGTGGGTTGAGTCACTGATGTGATCTTCCTGTCTGGGTTGGCGCCCCCCTTTGGGTTGTGCAGTGGCGTAGATCTTTGTGGGCTATACTCGGCCTTGTCTCAGGATGGTAGGTTGGTGGTTGAAGATATCCCTCTAGTGGTGTGGGGGCTGTGCTTTGGCAAAGTGGGTGGGGTTATATCCTTCCTGTTTGGCCCTGTCCGGGGGTATCATCGGATGGGGCCACAGTGTCTCCTGACCCCTCCTGTCTCAGCCTCCAGTACTTATGCTGCAGTAGTTTATGTGTTGGGGGGCTAGGGTCAGTTTGTTATATCTGGAGTACTTCTCCTGTCTTATCCGGTGTCCTGTGTGAATTTAAGTATGCTCTCTCTAATTCTCTCTTTCTTTCTTTCTCTCTCTCTCTCGGAGTACCTGAGCCCTAGGACCATGCCTCAGGACTACCTGGCATGATGACTCCTTGCTGTCCCCAGTCCACCTGGCCGAAGTGTAGTGATTGACTGAGGTGACAGATTGAGACGTGTAGTGATTGACCGAGGTGACAGATTGAGAAGTGTAGTGATTGACCGAGGTGATAGATTGAGAAGTGTAGTGATTGACCGAGGTGACAGATTGAGAAGTGTAGTGATTGACCGAGGTGACAGATTGAGACGTGTAGTGATTGACCCGAGGTGATAGATTGAGAAGTGTAGTGATTGACCGAGGTGACAGATTGAGAAGTGTAGTGATTGACCTGAGGTGACAGATTGAGAAGTGTAGTGATTGACCGAGGTGACAGATTGAGAAGTGTAGTGATTGACCGAGGTGACAGATTGAGAAGTGTAGTGATTGACCGAGGTGACAGATTGAGAAGTGTAGTGATTGACCTGAGGTGACAGATTGAGACGTGTAGTGATTGACCGAGGTGACAGATTGAGAAGTGTAGTGATTGACCGAGGTGACAGATTGAGAAGTGTAGTGATTGACCTGAGGTGACAGATTGAGACGTGTAGTGATTGACCTGAGGTGACAGATTGAGAAGTGTAGTGATTGACCTGAGGTGACAGATTGAGAAGTGTAGTGATTGACCGAGGTGACAGATTGAGAAGTGTAGTGATTGACCTGAGGTGACAGATTGAGACGTGTAGTGATTGACCCGAGGTGATAGATGTGGTATTTTATTTCGCGTCTGGTGACAGTAGCGTTGACAAAGGGTTTCTTGTCGTGTATTATGAACGCTGAATAATCCCAATATCATGATTAATGTCTGTTAGGAATCCCCTGTCCGTGACGTCTCATTCTCACAGCCCTCTCTCAGGGACACAAACTACCTCCTGCAGCAGGCTCTCCTCCCCCCTGGAGCCAAGCAGGCTAGGCTTTGGGTCGTAAACTGGTCCTTCACACCTCTGGCCCTATGGGTCGTAAACTGGTTCTTCACACCTCTGGCGCTTTGGGTCGTAAGCTGGTTCTTCACACCTCTGGCCCTATGGGTCGTAAACTGGTACTTCACACCTCTGGGCCTATGGGTCGTAAACTGGATCCTTCACACCTCTGGTGCTATGGGTCGTAAACTGGTCCTTCACACCTCTGGTGCTATGGGTCGTAAACTGGTCCTTCACACCTCTGGCCTCAGCTAAACCGAATGGTTGCCATGGGCCTTATCCACACTATGCGGTCAGCCAATCACATCTTGGGTCTCAGATCCCCAATTCCTGCCTCTCCCCTTCCCAGTCTCCCCCAAGCAGGCACAGAGGGAGCAGGAAGCTCTGTCCTGCTCAACAACAGTTGGACTCTTATCTCTGTGCTTGTGGGATGGTTTGACATTTGTATATATATTTCTTTGTAGTTAGTAGTTACTATGGTTTGTACACTGTCTTTGTGTGTAGCTGGGTTGTAATGCGTGCAGGTAGGATGTATGTTTTCATCCTTCTCTTGTTAATGGACTCTTCTTGTACTAATCAGGTATAGTATTGTGTACAGTGGATTAATTGTCTCTGTTGCTCCTGTTTCAGAACCACTACCATTCCTTCAAGGTATCCTTGTGTGTAACTCTGCTGTTGCCTTATTCTCCTCTGACCTGGGGGAGGTGCTGGTGGGTCACAGATCAGTCCAAACGGAGAGAGTCCATCTCTTTCGTGTTACTCTCTTCAATAACATACAGTAATAGCAGTAGGAATCCAAGCAGATTTAACACAATCCTGTCCTTCCTAACCCACCATTATTGGATAGTTTGTACGATCAACAACCACACATTTGTAGATCCTATAGGGCTGCTTGGATTTTCTGTTCTGTTCAGAGCTGATGGAAACCTGGCTGCTATAACCAGTCACTGTCTAGAAGTACAGGGGACAGACACTAAGTGTTGAGGAAAAAATCAATGGTGTCCAGTCTGGCTGGGTAGGAACGCTGTAAGCCTGGAGGGTGTTTCAGACAGGAAGACTATTAATGACGCACATCAGAGCTACTGAACTGAAACCGCTTATCAATTAACCAAACGGGGGGGAAATGGTTTTATAAAAGCAAATCTGAAGTTGTATGTTGTGAGAAAGGGCTTGTCCTTACGACTAGAGGACGTTTGAACCTGAGCTGAAATAGCAGCACCTCTATGGAACACTTTCTGCACCTTGTGGAGTCCACGCCCCGATGAACTGAGGCTGTTCTGGGGGCAAAAGGGGAGGGGAGGGGGGTGCAACTCAATATTAGTAATGCATTCCTAATGTTTTGTCCACTCAGTGTATTTCTCAGCGCGAGAATGAGAGGATTGACTGGTTTCTCGCCTCACCAAGTCATATATATTGCTGGGGGTTTGAAATAAAATGTCATTATTTCCCCAGTGAATGAAATCGGTGACAGATACCGCCTTGACGTGTATTTCTTCCCGTGTGCACATGAATGAAATATTAAAGTAGAGCGAAGAATGATTTGAGCTCGGTTCGAGTCGTTGTATGTTTTCAACGTATGTCTCGTTTTAGTCTGTCCCACGTCAAGGGAATCTGCCGCGTGAAGGAGAACCAAGAACCAGGAAATGTTATGTTGTTATGCGTCTCGTTTTAGTCTGTCCCACGTCAAGGGAATCTGCCGCGTGATGGAGAACCAAGAACCAGGAAATGTTGTGTTGTTATGCGTCTCGTTTTAGTCTGTCCCACGTCAAGGGAATCTGCCGCGTGATGGAGAACCAAGAACCAGGAAATGTTGTGTTGTTATGTGTCTCGTTTCTTGTCCTTCAGGAACTATGGAGTCAGTATAGATGGTCAATTTACAGTTACATTTCCATACGAACCTCAAAACAATATCAGAACCTCTCACTCAAAACAATATCAGAACCTCTCACTCAAAACAATATCAGAACCTCTCACTCAAAACAATATCAGAACCTCTCACTCAAAACAATATCAGAACCTCTCACTCAAAACAATACCTTCCATTCCAGGCGCTTCCATTCCTCACACAAGGTAAAACAGGTAAGTGCATCTACAGTAGTAGACAGAGTATTTGTTGTATTGGTAACAACAAAAAAAGGTGATTTAAAAAAAGAAAGGGATTTAAAGTGCAAGTCCATTCCTCATATCCCAGGTTATTTCAGACGTGTATGAAGCTGACAGGAGAGGACAGCCAACAGCACAATGAAATAGCCCTGTGAGAGGACGATAGGACCTGCCGTAAATATTGCATTTACACACCACATACTGGCCCTAATAAAAAGCGTTTCTATCTGAGTCCCAAATGGGAGAATCCCCTATCACCCTTCGTAGTGCACTCGTTTTGACCGGACCGTATATACAGGGAGTAGGGTTCCATTTGAGACGCGTTCTCCCTCTGCTGCGATCTGCAACAACCCCCTGCCTCATCACAACACTAGCTGTGTCACTTCCATCAGACCCTAATCAACTTTACTATGTCTTCACCCCCCCCCCCCATGAAAAACAACGGTAGAACCGGCGGCCCACCGATTGGCTTGATTTATGGAGCATCGGATGATGGGGAAGGAAATGTCATCTGGGATTAGACCAATACCACAGAGATAACTGGAAATAGTTTATATGTGGGCTGAAATAGTTTATATTTTGGCTGAAATAGGGGCTACAGGGTTCTCCCCTGGGGGGTTTATTTATTAACAAGGTGGTGTTGATAAGTACGGCTGGGGGCGGGGGTGGGGGGGAGGGCTTTGTGAGAAGAGCATTCTGGGGATAGTCGTCAGCTCCAGTGATGTCATTGAGCTCTCTCGAACCGAAGAATAACTAGTAGGATATTGATAATTACAGGACCTACAGTTTGGACACACAACATCATTCAAGGATTTCTCTTTATTTTCTTTGACTATTTTCTACATAGAGTGAAAGAGGCAAAGGCAAAGAGTGGCTACTTTGAAGAATCTCAAATATAAAATATATTTTGATTTGTTTAACACTTTTTTGGTTACTACATAACATGATAATTCAGTTTTAATTTAGCAAATTATACAATGCTAATTATTAAACTATGGATTCATTCATATTCTATGTGGGAATTCAAATATTTGCATAAACTCTATTCAGCAAATATATGAAAAGGAATGACTGTGGACATGAGGGTACTGTCTGAGAGAAATCTCTCTCTCCCTCTTCAATGAGACAGAGAGAGCAGAGAGAGAGAGAGCAGAGGAGGAGAGAGACAGAGAGAGCAAGAGAGAAGGGGACATACGGAGATAAGAGAGAGAGACAGTATAGAAAGAGAGAGAGAGAAGAGAGACTAGAGAGAAGATATCAATGAGAATAGGAGAGCAGAGATAAGACTAGGAGATAGTCATGAGAGAGACAGAGAGAGGATAGAGAGAGAATGAGAGTAGAGGCAGAGAGTAGAGAGACAGAGATTGTAGAGAGAGAAGATATATAGCAGAGTATTGACATAGAGATAGAAAATATAGGATGGAGAGAGAGAGACAATAGAGATTAGGAGTAGATATGAGCACAGAGAGCAGGAGTAGAGAGCATATAGAGAGAGAGAGAGAGAGTGGAGATAGAGTAGAGAGAGAGATGAGAGAGAGAGGATAGCAGATAGAGAGGAGAGAGAGAGAGAGAGAGACGAGAGAGAGGAGAATACAGAGAGAGAGAGAGAGAGACACAGTAAGAAGAGAGAGAGAGAGTCAGGATAGAGTAGAGAGAGAGAGAACAGAGAGAGAGAGAGAG
>NW_022261979.1:9811683-9830793 GCF_002021735.2 Oncorhynchus kisutch | reverse complement strand
AGAGAGATGACACAGGAGACGAGGAGGAGAGAGAGCGAGAGGAGAGAGAGAGACAAGAGGGGGGGAGAGCAGAGAGAGAGGAGACAGAGAGACGAGAAGAGAGAGGAGATAGACAGAGAGAGAGACAGAGAGAGAGAGACGAACAGAGAGAGAGAGACACGAGAGAGAGCAGAGAGAGGGCAGAGAGAGAGAGAGACAGGAGAGAGGAGAGAGAGAGAAAGGAGAGATGAGAGAGAGAGACAGAGAGAGAGGAAGAGAAGAGACAGAGAGAGAGAGCAGAGAGAGAAAGAGAGAGAGGAGAGAGAGAGACAGAGAGAGAGAGAGAGAGACAGAGAGAGAGATAGAGCAGAGAGAGAAAGAGAGAGAGAGAGCAGAGAGAGAGAGCGACAGAGAGAGGAGAGAGAGAGAAAATGTATCTGCAGATTTGTGCACCTCTAATGCCTCAACGAAGAGCAGACGTTTTACTTTGCCCAAGGATCATGAAATCAATAGGTCTTTATAGATCCAAGTCTCAACATCAGGCAGGCTCTGAACTAGGCTTTATACATCTGGGGCTTTGACAGACAGACAGACAGACAGACAGACAGACAGACAGACAGACAGACAGACAGACAACTTTCCAACGAAGAGAAACTGTGTCTTTCTCTCTCTCTCTCTCCCTCTCTCTCGCTCTCGTCTGCAGTGTTTAGCTGAAGGCACAGATAACCTATCCAAAGCCATCCTATCCAAACCAGCTTGTGGGAGATTCCGCCAGACTTCTCTCAGACAGACTCTTATATGTCATATAAGAGTATCTACAGTGTAAATGGGGTTAAAGTCTTGGTGCTGTGGCATCCTCGTGAATCGCCACATCACATAATCATATTTCCTCAGTAGATTTCATCAGTGTTTGATATAGGAATGTCACAAGGGGAACTCAATTTAGCATCTGTGTCACAAAATCACTCTGTGCCATAAAAAAACGATCTAAACACATGTTTATAGTAGCATTAGTAGCATTAGCTGCTTGTTGATTATACCGCCTTCTACTTCCTGTGTAGTGAAAAGATCTTTCTCTTTATTGTGATGCTCAAACATCACATTTGGACTAAAGTTTCTCTGACTAATAATGTCATTATATATATTTTTAAACTCTGTTTCTACGATGCTTCAACATTCTATCCCTCCTGTCATTGTTTCTACACTGACTGATTCAATTATCCCAGGTTGCATCATTTAGTAGCCAATGATTAGTTCATTAGTATGGAAGTCAGTACTCTGAGAGGTCCACCGATCACTAACCACAATTAACCACGTAACGGAGGAGCCACAATTAACCACGTAACGGAGGAGCCACAATTAACCACGTAACGGAGGAGCCACAATTAACCACGTAACGGAGGAGCCACAATTAACCACGTAACGGAGGAGCCGTTAAACTGGCTGCGTCACACTGTCAACTTATCAAAAACAATAGTGGTCAAATCATTTCCATTTTCAATCAATTACCAGTGGGTCCAATTCCATCGGGGGCTAAACGAGGGGGCTAAACGAGGGGGCTAGATGAGGGGGCTAAACGAGGGGGCTAAACCAGGGGGCTAAACCAGGGGGCTAAATGAGGGGGCTAAACCAGGGGGCTAAACCAGGGGGCTAAATGAGGGGACTAAACGAGGGGGCTAAACGAGGGGGCTAAACGAGGGGGCTAAATGAGGGGGCTAAACCAGGGGGCTAAACCAGGGGGCTAATTGACTTTCTCGACTAGACACAAAGTCACCAGGTTTTGAGATGCTCTACTTGTACAGAGAACTAGTTCTACTTACAGACATCCTTAAGGGTTTGTTAGAAATGTCTCTTATCTTATATGAAAATGAATATAAGTAGTTAATATAATAAGATACATCAACAGTCATATAAAACGGTTTGTCGTTGTTTTTACAGGACGTAACATCTCCTATGAAAATGGATGAGGGTTTTGGCTCGCGAGCGTTACTTTCAAAACTACTGTCTGAAAGGATAACAAACCTTTCTAGGATCCATTTAACACGTTCTGCCATATACACCCAACCTGAGTGAAATAAGTAATGCTGAACATATCGCAGCACTGAAGCAGACGTTTCTTACAAACGACAAACATCTCTAGCTAATGTCTGTGGGGTGAAACTCGTCTCCGGACTTTGTCTCCCTCGAACTTACTTGACAACAGACTTTTTGAAATAACTTTTCCCCTCTTCTTCTTTTCCTTTCTCTAAGTCACCAGAGAGTTCATGCAAATGAACGTTAAACAGCTCCAAGGTATCTGTCTCCTGGTGATTGAAGAGGAGAGAGAAAATGTATCTGTAGATTTGTGCAGCTCTAATTCCTCAACGAAGAGCAGACGTGTTACTTTGCCCAAGGATCATGAAATCAATAGGTCTTTATAGAGCTAGCCAAGTCTCAACATCAGGCAGGCTCTGAACCAGGCTTTATACATCTGGGGCTTTGACAGACAGACAGACAGACAGACAGACAGACGCAAAGACATCTTTCCAACAAAAATAAACTCTTTACGTCTCTATCTTCCTATCTCTCTCTCTGTCTCTCTCTCTCTGTCTCTCTCTCTCTGTCTCTCTCTCTCTGTCTCTCTCTCTCTGTCTCTCTCTCTCTGTCTCTCTCTCTCTGTCTCTCTCTCTCTCTGTCTCTCTCTCTCTCTGTCTCTCTCTCTCTGTCTCTCTCTCTCTGTCTCTCTCTCTCTGTCTCTCTCTCTCTGTCTCTCTCTCTCTGTCTCTCTCTCTCTGTCTCTCTCTGTCTCTCTCTCTTCCTTTCTCCATTTCTCCATTTCTCCATTTCTCTCTCTCTTTCTTTCTAGTTGTCTCTAAAACTTAATCTATCAACAGGAGTTCTGTGTGGCTCAGTTGGTAGAGCAGGGCACTTGCAACACCAGGGTTCTGGGTTCGATTCCCACAGGGGACCAGTATGTAAAAGAGTATGTACACACTCCTGTAAATTGCTCTGGATAAGAGCGTCTGGTGAAATGTCTGAACCGTGAGAATGAGATCAGAGATTTGAGTGAAATAACTAGTTTATTAATAAGAGTTACCTATATCCTTGCTTTAATGCCTGAACTACAGGCAGTTACACCTGAATATGTCTTTTCAGAGGAAACAAAGGGGGCGGATCCTTACGAGGTTTTAAACAAGAGTTGACCAATTGCATTACTTGTATTCTTCTTCTTTGGTTTCAAACATTTCGTCATCAACATCAGGCTCTGTAATAGACGTTATACATCTGGGACAAACAGATAAGAGGGCTGAAAAAAGGCAACTTTCCAGCAAAGAGAAACTCTCTCTCTCTCTCTGTCTCTCTGTCTCTCTCTCTCTCTCTCTCTCTCTCTGTCTCTCTGTCTCTCTCTCTCTCTCTCTCTCTCTCTCTCTCTCTCTCTCTGTCTCTCTCTCTCTCTCTCTCTCTCTCTCTGTCTCTCTCTCTCTCTCTCTCTTTCTCTAGCAGCTCACGTATGAGGCATTACCTCAAATCAGTCTCATCAAGGGAGCATGAGGTCTTTGGGGAAAAATAATGCCCAAAGAGGTGATTCATGATTAGAGGTGATATACTTGTGAAAATGAACAGTCGACCCGATGGCTTAACAACTCTTTTTCTTCTCTAAACGGACATAGAAACATTTTGAATCAAGTGAACAGTGAGAAGGAGATGAAAGGCGATCAACCTTCTTCTGGTGAAACCTCAAGGAAAGACAACCTTCTTCTGGTGAAACCTCAAGGAAAGACAACCTTCTTCTGGTGAAACCTCAAGGAAAGACAACCTTCTTCTGGTGAAACCTCAAGGAAAGACAACCTTCTTCTGGTGAAACCTCAAGGAAAGACAACCTTCTTCTGGTGAAACCTCAAGGAAAGACAACCTTCTTCTGGTGAAACCTCAAGGAAAGACAACCTTCTTCTGGTGAAACCTCAAGGAAAGACAACCTTCACCTGGTGAAACCTCAAGGAAAGACACCGTGACATCACTGCGAGTGTCAAAACCCACAAGAAAGTCCACCACCAAAACTCCACAGACCTGAGGCAAGGTAGGACAAGGACTTTAGGAATTTGAGGAAATGAGAGGAGGACTGGTTCACCCCAGAGGGATTACAGATTACAGAGTTGTGTTATGGTTTTAATCCCAGCGGTAGGTTTGTTCTGCAGCCACCAGATTATCAAACTGAGCCACACTGTAATAGTCTTTAGTATGTATCAACACTTTCTTTATGCTAAGAGGATCTGCAGACTAAACGACACTTCAGCAGCACACACACACATATATATGAGTGAGTAAGCACTCAGAGGGCACGTCCCAAAAGGGCACCCTATTCCCTTCGTAGTGCACTACTTTTGACCAGAACCCAGTGCACTACAAAGGCGAATAGGGTGCCATTTGGGACACATTCCTACATTCTTCTACTAACACACTAAGCAGCTTAAACTGTGGGTTAAGGACTCATCTTCTCTCTCTCCCAGCCCAGACAGTTCAGTTGTCTGTAGAATTGCTCCTCAGGGGGCGATGTTGACGAATCACAAAAATGTTTCCTGAAAGCCTTGGCGGCTTCCTTTTTAGATGTGACGTTGGCAGAACGTTGGGCAGCTGCCGGGCCAACATCGGGGCATATATTTATCTCCCAAGAAGCCCAGTAGACATGCCGTCATCAGGAGGAGACTTTAACGTGTTGTCTGGTTTACTAGAATACACCAGTCCAATCATTCATTTGATTTCCAAACTCAGAACTTATTCGAAGGGTTAATTTGTCACAAAATCATGGCAGATAATATCTTTTAAATTGATATGAATCAAATACCTGTAAAAAATAATAATAATCCCACAAAAAAACAAGGAATTGTCAATGGGACAGGTCATTTAGGCCAGCACGCCGACACACAGTGGGAACCCACATAATGGGACAGGTCATTTAGGCCAGCACCGCCGACACACAGTGTGAACCCACATAATGGGACAGGTCATTTAGGCCAGCACCGCCGACACACAGTGTGAACCCACATAATGGGACAGGTCATTTAGGCCAGCACCGCCGACACACAGTGGGAACCCACATAATGGGACAGGTCATTTAGGCCAGCACCGCCGACACACAGTGGGAACCCACATAATGGGACAGGTCATTTAGGCCAGCACCGCCGACACACAGTGGGAACCCACATAATGGGACAGGTCATTTAGGCCAGCACCGCCGACACACAGTGGGAACCCACATAATGGGACAGGTCATTTAGGCCAGCACCGCCGACACACAGTGTGAACCCACATAATGGGACAGGTCATTTAGGCCAGCACCGCCGACACACAGTGTGAACCCACATAATGGGACAGGTCATTTAGGCCAGCACCGCCGACACACAGTGGGAACCCACATAATGGGACAGGTCATTTAGGCCAGCACCGCCGACACACAGTGGGAACCCACACAATGGGACAGGTCATTTAGGCCAGCACCGCCGACACACAGTGGGAACCCACATAATGGGACAGGTCATTTAGGCCAGCACCGCCGACACACAGTGGGAACCCACATAATGGGACAGGTCATTTAGGCCAGCACCGCCGACACACAGTGGGAACCCACATAATGGGACAGGTCATTTAGGCCAGCACCGCCGACACACAGTGTGAACCCACATAATGGGACAGGTCATTTAGGCCAGCACCGCCGACACACAGTGGGAACCCACATAATGGGACAGGTCATTTAGGCCAGCACCGCCGACACACAGTGGGAACCCACACAATGGGACAGGTCATTTAGGCCAGCACCGCCGACACACAGTGTGAACCCACATAATGGGACAGGTCATTTAGGCCAGCACCGCCGACACACAGTGGGAACCCACATAATGGGACAGGTCATTTAGGCCAGCACCGCCGACACACAGTGTGAACCCACATAATGGGACAGGTCATTTAGGCCAGCACCGCCGACACACAGTGGGAACCCACATAATGGGACAGGTCATTTAGGCCAGCACCGCCGACACACAGTGGGAACCCACATAATGGGACAGGTCATTTAGGCCAGCACCGCCGACACACAGTGTGAACCCACATAATGGGACAGGTCATTTAGGCCAGCACCGCCGACACACAGTGGGAACCAACATAATGGGACAGGTCATTTAGGCCAGCACCGCCGACACACAGTGGGAACCCACATAATGGGACAGGTCATTTAGGCCAGCACCGCCGACACACAGTGTGAATCCACATAATGGGACAGGTCATTTAGGCCAGCACCGCCGACACACAGTGGGAACCAACATAATGGGACAGGTCATTTAGGCCAGCACCGCCGACACACAGTGGGAACCCACATAATGGGACAGGTCATTTAGGCCAGCACCGCCGACACACAGTGGGAACCCACATAATGGGACAGGTCATTTAGGCCAGCACCGCCGACACACAGTGGGAACCCACATAATGGGACAGGTCATTTAGGCCAGCACCGCCGACACACAGTGGGAACCCACATAATGGGACAGGTCATTTAGGCCAACACCGCCGACACACAGTGGGAACCCACACAATGGGACAGGTCATTTAGGCCAACACCGCCGACACACAGTGTGAACCCACACAATGGGACAGGTCATTTAGGCCAGCACCGCCGACACACAGTGGGAACCCACATAAACCATCCTCTAATTGGCCTGTCAGATTAGTAGAGACATGTCCCCAACATACTTTATTATGGTCGCCAATTAAAACCCCCCCAAAAAAACGCTTCCCAAAGTTTGTAATAATATATTACAGTATCTCTCATTAGGTCACAGAGGCAGGAATAACATTATGAAGAGCAATTAACATGAAATGAAATGTACCTCTCCCATGCATTACTGTGCCAACTGGCTTGATAAGAAGTAGAACAGATACCCAATTTATTAAAACTGGCCGTGTTCCTAATGGGTTCTAGAACTCATTTACATAATTTAACATTCCGCTTCCATTAGCGATAGTAAGGCATTATTTGCTCAGGGTTTTATTTTAACACCCTTGGGTTTTGGCCAGTGCCAGGAATATAAAGGACTATAAATGAAAAGATTTCTGACATCAATTTGCAGATCTCTTTTTTTTCCAACAAAAGGACATTTAGGATGAGGTTTTGGCCGGTATATTGACTGTCACTCTGATATTTATTTAAGAAACAAAAGGCATGTTTTGTTTATGTTCTCACTATTTGAATTTAAGAACACATTATTCAGTGCTGTTTAGAGAGTAACTCAGCCCCCCCCCCAAAAAAATCACATAAGATCTAATAATTGTTTAAATACGCTTCACTGTCCTGCCTTTAACACCCATGACTCTGATGAAAAACCATACTACTAAAACTACCTCTATGTATCTCTGTGAATAGGATAACAAATATAAAGATTTGGGTGGGGGGGCTGAGCGAGGTATTTCAGAGATGACAGAGCATGCTGTCCCCCCTGTGAAGCATCAACCTGTGTTGAGAGGGGCCATATCGACCCAATCCACCTGATCCTCCACAGATCTGGAGGTTATAAAGTCAGCCAAGGCCATCTCCTGTACTAACTACAACGACTAAGGGGAACAATAGAGGGTATCCATGGATACCGAAGGATTAGCTGAATAGCTCAACAACACTTATCATTACTCACCTGAATTTGATTCATATCATTTGATTCATATAATTTGATTCATATAATTTGATTCATATCATTTGATTCGTATCATTTGATTCATATCATTATCACAGAGATGCGTTAGCATGTCTATCTCTGGGTAACAGGGTTGACATGTTAGCATGTCTATCTATGGGGTAACAGGGTTGACGTGCTAGCATGTCTATCTATGGGTAACAGGGTTGACATGTTAGCATGTCTATCTATGTGGTAACAGGGTTGATGTGTTAGCATGTCTATCTATGGGGTAACAGGGTTGAAGTGTTAGCATGTCTATCTATGGGTAACAGGGTTGACGTGCTAGCATGTCTATCTATGGGTAACAGGGTTGATGTGTTAGCATGTCTATCTATGGGTAACAGGGTTGAAGTGTTAGCATGTCTATCTATGGGTAACACGGTTGACATGTTAGCACGTCTATCTATGGGTAACACGGTTGACATGTTAGCACGTCTATCTATGGGTAACACGGTTGACATGTTAGCACGTCTATCTATGGGTAACACGGTTGACATGTTAGCACGTCTATCTATGGGTAACACGGTTGACATGTTAGCACGTCTATCTATGGGTAACAGGGTTGACGTGTTAGCATGTCTATCTATGGGGTAACAGGGTTGACATGTTAGCATGTCTATCTATGGGTAACAGGGTTGACATGTTAGCACGTCTATCTATGGGGTAACAGTGTTGATGTGTTAGCACGTCTATCTATGGGTAACACGGTTGACATGTTAGCACGTCTATCTATGGGTAACACGGTTGACATGTTAGCACGTCTATCTATGGGGTAACAGGGTTGAAGTGTTAGCATGTCTATCTATGGGTAACAGGGTTGAAGTGTTAGCATGTCTATCTATGGGTAACAGGGTTGACGTGCTAGCATGTCTATCTATGGGGTAACAGTGTTGATGTGTTAGCATGTCTATCTATGGGGTAACAGGGTTGATGTGTTAGCATGTCTATCTATGGGTAACAGGGTTGACGTGCTAGCATGTCTATCTATGGGGTAACAGTGTTGATGTGTTAGCATGTCTATCTATGGGGTAACAGGGTTGATGTGTTAGCATGTCTATCTATGGGGTAACAGTGTTGATGTGTTAGCATGTCTATCTATGGGGTAACAGGGTTGATGTGTTAGCATGTCTATCTTTGGGTAACAGGGTTGATGTGTTATACTCGACCCACTCACTTTTCCACCACAAAAACACCAGAAAATGGCCAAAAAGAGTAGAACCAGCTCACCTGTTTTTATCCTACGATTTAACAATTAGATGTTCAATGTTTCTTTAAAAAGGAAAACATTTGAAAAAGGAATGTTTTCACCATATCAAAACGAGAGTTGAGTTCACATAACAAGGTTGACATTAAAATGAATCACTAAATCACATTCAAATGAATCACTAAATCACATTAAAATGAAACACTAAATCACATTAAAATGAATCACTAAATCACGTTAAAATGAAACACTAAATCACATTAAAATGAAACACTAAATCACATTAAAATGAATCACTAAATCACGTTAAAATGAAACACTAAATCACATTAAAAGGAATCACTAAATCACATTCAAATGAATCACTAAATCACATTCAAATGAATCACTAAATCACATTCAAATGAATCACTAAATCACATTCAAATGAATCACTAAATCACGTTAAAATGAAACACTAAATCACATTAAAATGAATCACTAAATCACATTAAAATGAATCACTAAATCACATTAAAATGAATCACTAAATCACATTCAAATGAATCACTAAATCACATTCAAATGAATCACTAAATCACATTCAAATGAATCACTAAATCACGTTAAAATGAAACACTAAATCACATTCAAATGAATCACTAAATCACATTAAAATGAATCACTAAATCACATTCAAATGAATCACTAAATCACATTCAAATGAATCACTAAATCACATTCAAATGAATCACTAAATCACATTAAAATGAAACACTAAATCACATTAAAATGAATAACAATTTTCTGAAATTACTTTGTCAAATCAAAAAAATTAAAACAATGGTTTTAAAACTATGTTAAAACGTGGAGAAAGTTGAAGTGGGTTTAAATGTTCCTAGAAGTCACAGAGTGACATGTCAAACAGCATTTTGGCAATTTTTCATCATAAAAAATAAATCTGATTTATTAATTTTCCATGTGGAAATGTTCCACGCTCATTTAATATGACTGGCATTTAAAATGCAATATCGGTGCACAATTTCTGCTTCAAATACCAAAGGGATGCAAATGGGGAATCACACACACACGTTGGTGAACCTTCTGTACAGAGGGCTGTTGATTAATGGAAGAGGTTTTTCCAGTAATGTTTCCATGTCTCATATGACACCACATTCCCTGTACAGAGGCCTACAGGTCCATCATCATCTCTCATAATACAGGTTAACATCATCATAACAAACAACGTTATCTGCTATCGTTGACACTGTAGTTATTATCTAATAGATTAACAACACCTGTGTTCCTTTGTTTCGGAGATGCAGTTCCCGTAGCCTCCCGCAGGGGGCAGTAAAGAGCTTTGAATAGAGCCGAGAAAAAATATCATTTCAGCATATTTTTTTAATGCTGAATATAGGAGTATGCTGTTATGAATCCAGTTTCTCTAACAAGGTAATTATTCCAATCCCCCAGTATTTATCTCTGTCTAAACCACTATCTGTTGGTATTAAAATCACCAGAACTAAAACACAAAACGCTGCTTCTCTCAGAAGTAGGTATAACAAATGTTTGAAAAAAATGCTCAAGACATGTTTATAATTATGTATGATTACTAGTTTATATGTTCTAGCATCATCCTATGATATCAACGATCAAGACACACAGTATAGACATATACAACAACAAGCAGGAATTAAATCCTCATGCGGTCAAACATTCAGCAGTACAGTTAGACAAGCTGTCATCCATCTGAACAGTAAAACAAGCTGTCATCCATCTGAACAGTTAGACAAGCTGTCATCCATCTGAACAGTAAAACAAGCTGTCATCCATCTGAACAGTTAGACAAGCTGTCATCCATCTGAACAGTTAAACAAGCTGTCATCCATCTGAACAGTTAGACAAGCTGTCATCCATCTGAACAGTAAAACAAGCTGTCATCCATCTGAACAGTTAGACACGCTGTCATCCATCTGAACAGTAAAACAAGCTGTCATCCATCTGAACAGTTAGACAAGCTGTCATCCATCTGAACAGTAAAACAAGCTGTCATCCTATCTGAACAGTTAAACAAGCTGTCATCCATCTGAACAGTAAAACAAGCTGTCATCCATCTGAACAGTTAGACAAGCTGTCATCCATCTGAACAGTAAAACAAGCTGTCATCCATCTGAACAGTTAGACACGCTGTCATCCATCTGAACAATAAAACAAGCTGTCATCCCATCTGAACAGTAAAACAAGCTGTCATCCATCTGAACAGTAAAACAAGCTGTCATCCCATCTGAACAGTTAGACAAGCTGTCATCCATCTGAACAGTTAGACAAGCTGTCATCCATCTGAACAGTAAAACAAGCTGTCATCCATCTGAACAGTTAGACAAGCTGTCATCCATCTGAACAATAAAACAAGCTGTCATCCATCTGAACAGTAAAACAAGCTGTCATCCCATCTGAACAGTAAAACAAGCTGTCATCCCATCTGAACAGTTAAACAAGCTGTCATCCCATCTGAACAGTTAAACAAGCTGTCATCCCATCTGAACAGTTAAACAAGCTGTCATCCCATCTGAACAGTTAGACAAGCTGTCATCCATCTGAACAGTTAGACAAGCTGTCATCCATCTGAACAGTTAGACAAGCTGTCATCCATCTGAACAGTAAAACAAGCTGTCATCCATCTGAACAGTTAGACAAGCTGTCATCCATCTGAACAGTTAGACAAGGTGTCATCCATCTGAACAGTAAAACAAGCTGTCATCCATCTGACCAGTTAAACAAGCTGTCATCCATCTGAACAGTAAAACAAGCTGTCATCCATCTGAACAGTTAAACAAGCTGTCATCCATCTGAACAGTTAGACAAGCTGTCATCCATCTGAACAGTTAGACAAGGTGTCATCCATCTGAACAGTAAAACAAGCAGTCATCCATCTGAACAGTTAAACAAGCTGTCATCCATCTGAACAGTAAAACAAGCTGTCATCCCATCTGAACAGTAAAACAAGCTGTCATCCATCTGAACAGTAAAACAAGCTGTCATCCCATCTGAACAGTTAAACAAGCTGTCATCATCTGAACAGTAAAACAAGCTGTCATCCATCTGAACAGTAAAACAAGCTGTCATCCATCTGAACAGTAAAACAAGCTGTCATCCATCTGAACAGTAAAACAAGCTGTCATCCCATCTGAACAGTAAAACAAGCTGTCATCCCATCTGAACAGTAAAACAAGCTGTCATCCATCTGAACAGTAAAACACGCTGTCATCCCATCTGAACAGTAAAACATGCTGTCATCCCATCTGAACAGTAAAACAAGCTGTCATCCCATCTGAACAGTAAAATAAGCTGTCATCCCATCTGAACAGTAAAACAAGCTGTCCCATGTCCAGCAGTACAGGAAAACAGAACTACCTATGTGCCATCATGTCATAACATACAGGTGTAAGATCTTACTTTGATCAGCCTCTTGCAGGAGAACTTTCCAGCGATGCAGGACATGTAAAGCTTGTGGAGTATGAGGTTTAAAAGGCTTTCTGAAGTTTGTCATTTCCAATTTCAAATTACCCCTCCAAATTAAAAAATATATATTTACATTTACATGTCAAATCAAATCAAATTAAATCAAATGTATTTATAAAGCCCTTCGTACATCAGCTGATATCTCAAAGTGCTGTACAGAAACCCAGCCTAAAACCCCAAACAGCAAGCAATGCAGGTGTAGAAGCACGGTGGCTAGGAAAAACTCCCCAGAAAGGCCAGAACCTAGGAAGAAACCTAGAGAGGAACCAGGCTATGTGGGGTGGCCAGTCCTCTTCTGGCTGTGCCGGGTGGAGATTATAACAGAACATGGCCAAGATGTTCAAATGTTCATAAATGACCAGCATGGTCGAATAATAACATTTCTTGTAGCTGCAGGATTATTTTCATTCTGTAGTAAACTGGCTCAAATTAAGATCCTACATCAAATCAATTCTCTTTACCCATCTGCGTCCCAAATGGCACCCTATTCCCTACATAGGGCCTTCTATCGATAAGAGTTCCATGGGCCTGGTTAAAAGTAGTGCACTACATAGGGAATAGGGTTCCATTTGGTCCTGGTCTAAAGTAGTGCACTACATAGGGAATAGGGTGCCAATTGGGACACACACCTCATCTTTTTGAATGCCACAGCCAAATCACAGACCTGGCAGAGAAGTCACAGGTTGGATCGCAGTAGCCAATCAGAGCCTTCCCTTGGATAATTTTGTTGATTACAGCCAGCATTGGATTTGCTAAGAAACAGTAACCTCTGGAGAGAGACAGAGAGACAGAGACGAGACAGAGACAGAGAGACAGAGAGACAGAGACAGACAGCCAGAGACGAGACAGAGACAGAGAGACAGAGAGACAGAGACAGAGACAGACAGCCAGACTGACAGACAGACAGAGACAGAGACAGAGAGACAGAGACAGACAGCCAGAGATGAGACAGAGACAGAGAGACAGAGAGACAGAGACAGACAGCCAGACAGCCAGACAGCCAGACAGACAGAGACAGAGACGAGACAGAGACAGAGACAGAGAGACAGAGAGACAGAGAGACAGAGAGACAGAGAGACAGAGACAGACAGACAGCCAGAGACGAGACAGAGACAGAGAGACAGAGACAGAGACAGAGACAGACAGCCAGACAGCCAGACAGACAGTCAGAGACAGAGACAGAGACAGAGACAGAGACAGAGACAGAGACAGAGACAGAGACAGAGACACTGAGACAGAGACAGAGACAGAGAGACAGAGAGAGACAGAGACAGAGAGACAGAGAGACAGAGACAGAGACAGACAGCCAGACTGACAGACAGACAGAGACAGAGACAGAGAGACAGAGACAGACAGCCAGAGATGAGACAGAGACAGAGAGACAGAGACAGAGACAGACAGCCAGACAGCCAGACAGCCAGACAGACAGAGACAGAGACGAGACAGAGACAGAGACAGAGAGACAGAGAGACAGAGAGACAGAGACAGACAGACAGCCAGAGACGAGACAGAGACAGAGAGACAGAGACAGAGACAGAGACAGACAGCCAGACAGCCAGACAGACAGTCAGAGACAGAGACAGAGACAGAGACAGAGACAGAGACAGAGACACTGAGACAGAGACAGAGACAGAGAGACAGAGAGAGACAGAGAGAGACAGAGACAGAGACAGAGACAGAGACAGAGACAGAGAGACAGACAGCCAGACAGACAGCCAGACAGACAGCCAGAGACAGAGACAGAGACAGAGACAGAGACAGAGACAGAGACAGAGACAGACAGAGACAGAGACAGAGACAGTGACAGAGCCTACAGAATACATGCAGCAGTACTATAACACTCATCTAATGACCTATAGCTGGAACACACAGAGGTCACAGTTACCTCTGGAGAGAGACAGAGACACTGAGACAGAGACACTGAGACAGAGACAGACAGACAGCCAGAGACAGAGACAGAGACAGAGACAGAGACAGAGACAGAGACAGAGACAGAGACAGAGACAGTGACAGAGCCTACAGAATACATGCAGCAGTACTATAACACTCATCTAATGACCTATAGCTGGAACACACAGAGGTCTC
This sequence comes from Oncorhynchus kisutch, assembly GCF_002021735.2. Classification (NCBI taxonomy): domain Eukaryota; kingdom Metazoa; phylum Chordata; class Actinopteri; order Salmoniformes; family Salmonidae; genus Oncorhynchus; species Oncorhynchus kisutch. The sequence goes on along the minus strand of NW_022261979.1, from coordinate 9,816,327 downwards.
AACATGACTGTCATCATTAGAAGATGGAACAACAGCTCTGCTTTTTAATGGTCCAGTCATTGATGTGGTTATAATACCGAATGCCATACAATGCAATAGGTAGAACACACAGAGAGGTCTCAACATCGAAGGGCCTGTTGTCCGGACCTCTGGCAGTCTCCATGGGGGTGCCACAGGGTTCAATTCTCGGGCTGACACTTTTCTCTGTAAACATCAATGATGCCGCTCTTTCTGCTGGTGAGTCTCTGATCCACCTCTACACAGACGACACCATTCTGTATACATCTGGCCCTTCTTTGAACACTGTGTTAACTAACCTCCAAACAAGCTTCAATGCCAAACAACTCTCCTTCAGTGGCCTCCAACTGCTCTTCAATACAAGTAAAACTAAATGCATGCTCGCTGCCCGCACCTGCCCGCCCGACTAGCATCACTACTCTGGACGGTTCTGACTTAGAATATGTGGACAACTATAAATACCTAGGTGTCTGGTTAGACTGTAAACTCTCCTTCCAGACTCACATCAAACATCTCCAATCCAAAGTTAAATCTAGAATTGGCTTCCTATTTCGCAACAAAGCATCCTTCACTCATGCTGCCAAACTTACCCTCATAAAACTGAGAGAGATGCTCGACTTCGGCGATGTCATTTACAAAATAGCCTCCAACACTCTACCCAGCAAATATGATGCAGTCTATCACAGTGCCATCCGTTTTGTCACCAAAGCCCCATATACCACCCACCACTGCGACCTGTATGCTATCGTTGGCTGACCCTCACTACATATTCGTCGCCAAACCCACTGGCTCAAGGTCATCTATAAGTCTTTGCTAGGTAAAGTCCCGCCTTATCTCAGCTGACTGGTCACCATAGCAACACCCACCCGTAGCACGTGCTTCAGCAGGTATATTTCACTGGTCATCCCCAAAGCTAACACCTCCTTTGGCCGCCTTTCCTTCCAGTTCTCTGCTGCCATTGACTGGAACGAACTGCAAAAATCACTGAAGTAGGAGACTGGTATCTCCCTCACTAACTTTAAGCATCAGCTGTCAGATCTGCTTACCGATCGCTGCAGCTGTAAGCAGCCCATCTGTAAATAGCCCATCCAACCAACTACCTACCTCATCCCCATATTTGTACACCAGTATTTCTACTTGCACATCCTCATCTGCACATATCTCACTCCAGTGTAAATTGCTACATTGTAATTACTTCCCCACTATTGGCCTACTTATTGCCTTACCTCCTTACTTCATTTGCACAAACTGTGTACAGTTGTTTCTATTGTGTTATTGACTGTACAGAGAGAGGTCTCAACATGATAGAACACACAGAGAGGTCTCAACATGATAAAACACAGAGAGAGGTCTCAACATGATAGAACACACAGAGAGAGGTCTCAACATGATAGAACACACAGAGAGATGTCTCATCATGATAGAACACACAGAGAGAGGTCTCAACATGATAGAACACACAGAGAGATGTCTCAACATGATAGAACACACAGAGAGAGGTCTCAACATGATAGAACACACAGAGAGATGTCTCATCATGATAGAACACACAGAGCGAGGTCTCAACATGATAGAACACACAGAGAGAGATCTCAACATGATAGAACACACAGAGAGAGGTCTCAACATGATAGAACACACAGAGAGAGGTCTCATCATGATATAACACACAGAGATAGGTCTCAACATGATAGAACACACAGAGAGAGGTCTCAACATGATAGAACACACAGAGAGAGGTCTCAACATGATAGAACACACAGAGAGAGATCTCATCATGATAGAACACACAGAGAGATGTCTCAACATGATAGAACACACAGAGAGATGTCTCAACATGATAGAACACACAGAGAGATGTCTCAACATGATAGAACACACAGAGAGAGGTCTCAACATGATAGAATACACAGAGAGAGGTCTTAACATGGTTGAACACACAGAGAGAGGTCTCAACATGATAGAACACACAGAGAGAGGTCTCAACACAATAAAACACACAGAGAGAGGTCTCAACACAATAAAAACACAGAGAGAGGTCTCAACACGATATAACACACAGAGAGACGTCTCAACATGATAGAACACACAGAGAGAGGTCTCAACATGGTTGAACACACAGAGAGAGGTCTCAACATGATAGAGCACACAGAGAGAGGTCTCAACATGATAGAATACACAGAGAGAGGTCTCAACATGATAGAAAACACAGAGAGAGGTCTCAACATGATAGAACACACAGAGAGAGGTCTCAACATGATAGAACACACAGAGAGAGGTCTCAACACAATAAAACACACCGAGAGAGGTCTCAACATGATAGAACACACAGAGAGAAGTCTCAACATGATAGAACACAGAGAGAGAGGTCTCAACATGATAAAACACACAGATAGAAGTCTCAACATGATAGAACACACAGAGAGGTCTCATCATGATAGAACACAGAGAGAGCTCACATCATGATAAAACACACAGAGAGAGGTCTCAACATGATAGAACACACAGAGAGGTCTCATCATGATAGAACACAGAGAGAGTTCTCATCATGATAAAACACACAGATAGAGGTCTCAACATGACAGAACACACAGAGAGGTCTCATCATGATAGAACACACAGAGAGATGTCTCAACATGATAGAACACACAGCGAGAGGTCTCATCATGATAGAACACACAGAGAGAGGTCTCAACACAATAAAACACACAGAGAGAGGTCTCAACATGATAGAACACACAGAGAGAGGTCTCATCATGATAGAACACACAGAGAGAGGTCTCAACACAATACAACACACAGAGAGAGGTCTCAACATGATAGAACACACAGAGAGAGGTCTCATCATGGTAGAACACACACAGAGAGGTCTTATCATGATAGAACACACAGAGAGAGGTCTCATCATGATAAAACACACAGACAGAGGTCTCATCACGATGGAACACACATAGAGAGGTCTCAACATGATAGAACACACAGAGAAAGGTCTCAACATGATAGAACACACAGAGAGAGGTCTCATCATGGTAGAACACACAGAGAGGTCTCATCATGATAGAACACACAGAGAGAGGTCTCATCATGATAAAACACACAGACAGAGGTCTCATCACAATAGAACACACATAGAGAGGTCTCAACATGATAGAACACACAGAGAAAGGTCTCATCATGATAGAACACACAGAGAGAGGTCTCAACACAATAAAACACACAGAGAGAGGTCTCAACATGATAGAACACACCGAGAGAGGTCTCATCATGATAGAACACACACAGAGAGGTCTCAACACAATAAAACACACCGAGAGAGGTCTCAACATGATAGAACACACAGAGAGAGGTCTCATCATGGTAGAACACACAGAGAGGTCTTATCATGATAGAACACACAGAGAGAGGTCTCATCAAGATAGAACACACAGAGAGAGGTCTCATCATGATATAACACACAGAGAGAGGTCTCATCATGATAGAACACACAGAGAGAGGTCTCATCATGATAGAACACACAGAGAGAGGTCTCAACATGATAGAATACACAGAGAGATGTCTCAACATGATAGAACACACAGAGAGATGTCTCAACATGATAGAACACACAGAGAGAGGTCTCAACATGATAGAACACACAGAGAGATGTCTCAACATGATAGAATACACAGGGAGAGGTCTCAACATGATAGAACACACACACAGAGGTCTCATCATGATAGAACACACAGAGAGAGGTCTCATCATGATAGAACACACAGAGAGAGATCTCATCATGATAGAACACACAGAGAGAGGTCTCAACATGATAGAACACACAGAGAGAGGTCTCATCATGATAGAACACACAGAGAGAGATCTCATCATGATAGAACACACAGAGAGAGGTCTCAACATGTCTGCCATTATTACAACAGGTATGAAACAACAGCTCTCCTTTTAACAAGTAATAGTAAATTCACCATTCAGAACCGTTGCAGTCATGTCTGTGGATATGTATGTACACACAATGCCATGTGAATGGTAAGGCTGAAGTTATAGATGACCCTGTAATATCCCTCTCTCTGTGGAACGTACTATTTGCACTTGTCACTTCCAATGGCTACAAACTGACTACGAGCAACAGTCTCTGTTTTACCTTATAAACTAAAACCCATTATACTGTATATCACTTAGAGGAAACAGCAGCGATGCAATATGCTGGAGTCAGATTCACCATTTGGTGTTGGAGAGGAGGAAGAGCAGGTTGAGAGCCCCCTGGGTGAGAGAGAGAGGAGGAGGGGGAGAGAGAGGAGTGAGAGAGAGAGAGAGAGAGAGAGAGGGGGGGGGAGAGAGAGAAGAGAGGGGGGGAGAGAGAGAGAGGAGAGAGAGAGAGGAGAGAGGAGAGAGGGGGGGAGAGAGAGGAGAGAGAGGAGAGAGGGGGGATCGAGAGGAGAGAGAGAGGAGAGAAAAACACACTCTAGTGATGGCCAAGCAGGTTGAGAGCCCCCTAGGTGAGAGAGAGAGGAGAGAGGGGGGGAGAGAGAGGAGTTGGAGGAGAGAGAGGAGAGAGGAGGGGAGGAGAGAGAAGAGAGGGGGGAAGAGAGGAGAGAGAAGGAGAGAGGAGAAGAGAGAGGAGAGAGGGGGAGA
>NW_022261979.1:9803123-9811583 GCF_002021735.2 Oncorhynchus kisutch | reverse complement strand
GAGAGGAGAGAAAGCCCACTCTAGTGATGGGCCAAGCAGAGTTGAGAGCTCCCTGGTGAGAGTGGGGAGAGAGAGAGAGGAGAGAGGAGAGAAAGCCCACTCTAGTGATGGGCCAAGCAGGTTGAGAGCTCCCTGGGTGAGAGTGGGGAGAGAGAGAGAGAGGAGAGAGGAGAGAAAACACACTCTAGTGATGGGCCAAGCAGGTTGAGAGCCCCCTGGGTGAGAGTGGGGAGAGAGAGAGGAGAGAGAGAGGAGAGAAAACACACTCTAGTGATGGGCCAAGCAGGTTGAGAGCCCCCTGGGTGAGAGTGGGGAGAGAGAGGAGAGAGAGAGGAGAGAAAACACACTCTAGTGATGGGCCAAGCAGGTTGAGAGCCCCTGGGTGAGAGTGGGGAGAGAGAGGAAGAGAGAGGGAGAGAAAACACACTCTAGTGATGGGCCAAGCAGGTTGAGAGCTCCCTGGGTGAGAGTGGGAGAGAGAGAGAGAGAGAGGAGGAGAGAAAACACACTCTAGTGATGGGCCAAGCAGGTGAGAGCTTCCTGGGTGAGAGGGGGAGAGAGAGGAGAGAGAGAGAGAGGAAAAACAACACTCTAGTGATGGGCCAAGCAGGTTGAGAGCCCCTGGGTGAGAGAGAGAGGAGAGAGAGAGAGAGGAGAGAGGAGAGAGGAGAGAAAGCCCACTCTAGTGATGGGCCAAGCAGGTTGAGAGCCCCCGGGGTGAGAGTGGGGAGAGAGAGGAGAGAGAGAGGAGAGAAAGCCCACTCTAGTGATGGGCCAAGCAGGTTGAGGAGCTCCCTGGGGTGAGAGTGGGGAGAGAGAGAGGAGAGAGAGAGAGAGGAGAGGAGAGAGAGAGAGAGAGAGAGGAGAGAGGAGAGAGAGAGAGGAGAGAGAGAGAAACAACACTCTAGTGATGGGCCAGCAGGTTGAGAGCTCCCTGGTGAGAGTGGGGAGAGAGAGGAGAGAGAGAGAGAGAGAGAGAGAGAGAGAGAGAGAGAGAGAGAGAGAGAAAACACACTCTAGTGATGGGCCAAGCAGGTTGAGAGCTCCCTGGGTGAGAGTGGGGAGAGAGAGGATAGAGAGAGAGAGAGAGAGAGAGAGAGAGAGAGAGAGAGAAAGCCCACTCTAGTGATGGGCCAAGCAGGTTGAGAGCTCCCTGGGTGAGAGTGGGGAGAGGAAGCACAAACTGCAGAACAGAAGCAGTCTGAGATTCATACAGTACGTCTGTGTCTTCCGGCTCTCTAACGGTCGGGGGTTTCAGTGCAGACCCATGCTGGATTCAATGAGCTCACACTGCTTTTACTATTCATCATCTCCCTCTCTCTCTCTCTCTCTCTCTCTCTCTCTCTCTCTCTCTCTGCCTCTTTCTTCCTTTCCCCCCACCCTCTTCCTCCATCCCTTCCCAACTCTCTCTCTTGCTCTCCATCCTCCCTCTCTCTCTCCCCACTGCATCCCTCTGTCATCTAAGGATGTTCATGAGTTTATGGGAGAGAGAGAGAGAGAGAGAGAGAGACATTCTGCAGGCTGGTATATGGTTATTTAGGCGTTTGATGATATTTTAAATATATTCAGTTGGCTATGGACAGGTTGCCTGACACTGTCACGTAAATGAGGGGTCAGGAGGCTGTGTGGACTTACTAATTCTGATTGGTCAGATAGCTAGCATCAATGACAAGAAGCTGCCATGGTGGGGAATCGTAGGTGGCTCGTTTCAGTTAGTTGTATCTTGTTATTGATTCCATGTCTTGTTTTGAGTTATTTGTACTGATACCATACCTTGCTGCACAGGGCTTCTTTCCGAGGGAGACTAAATCATTTCCCAGCACTGTGTGGAATATCGGTTGAGGAGGATCAGAGAGAAATTCAAAACAGGTAGTTTGTTGTGGTCCCTCCTCTCCATACAAGAGAAAGGTTCACCTGAGCAGTATATACAGCATCAATAAAGACAACAATATTAGAGCCAAAGTATTCCTGTTTCACAACTCCTGAGCATGGTCTGCTGCATTTTCAGACTGTTCTGTCAACACCAGTGAACCGACAGGAAGTCAACACCTGTGAACTGACAGGAAGTCAACACCAGTGGACTGACAGGAAATCAACACCAGTGAACTGGCAGGAAGTCAACACCAGTGAACTGACAGGAAGTCAACACCAGTTAACTGACAGGAAGTCAACACCAGTGACCTGACAGGAAGTCAACACCAGTGAACTGACTTCTTCTATTGGGCATTTCAGAGACTTGTTCACCTAATAGACGTGTAACCAGTGATTTGATAGATATCTATTTGGACACTTCCTGTACACGGTGGTTGTTTAGCACCAAAACCGATGTGTGTGTATCTTTGGGGCAAAACAGGCTTAGAATCATGGGGTTATTAATATGTCAACTATATTGTTCTCCAAATGTCCCTGAAAACACAAGTACATTTGCACAATCATGACATTGTTGCAGTTGTTAGTTAGCTAGATAACGAATTTTAGCCATATTTTCATAGATATGGTATCAGTACAAATAACTCAAAACAAGACATGGAATCAATAACAAGATACAACTAACTGAAACGAGCCACCTACGATTCCCCACCATGGCAGCTTCTTGTCATTGATGCTAGCTATCTGACCAATCAGAATTAGTAAGTCCACACAGCCTCCTGACCCCTCATTTACGTGACAGTGTCAGGCAACCTGTCTATAGCCAACTGAATATATTTAAATATCATCAAACGCCTAAATAACCATATACCAGCCTGCAGAATGTCTCTCTCTCTCTCTCTCTCTCTCTCTCTCTCTCTCTCTCTCTCTCTCTCTCTCTCTCTCTCTCTCCTCTCTCTCTCTCTCTCTCTCTCTCTCTCTCTCTCTCTCTCTCCCTCCCTCCCTCCCTCTCTCTCTCTCTCTCTCTCTCTCTCTCTCTCTCTCTCTCTCTCTATATATATATATATATATAGGGGCAACGCTGACAGTTGTGTTATTGGATTCTGAACGGAACAAACTGACCAAATGGGAGAGAGATCACTCTGGTGGTTATCTGTAGAGAGAAGAGGAGACTGTGGATGGCATCATGACTCTCTAGAGGGAAGAGGAGACTGGGGGTGGCATCATGACTCTGTAGAGAGAAGAAGAGACTGGGGATGGCATCATGACTCTGTAGAGAGAAGAAGAGACTGGGGATGGCATCATGACTCTGTAGAGAGAAGAAGAGACTGGGGATGGTATCATGACTCTGTAGAGAGAAGAGGAGACTGGGGATGGCATCATGACTCTGTAGAGAGAAGAAGAGACTGGGGATGGCATCATGACTCTGTAGAGAGAAGGGGATGATAAATATTGGGGCAGATGACACCACTACAGACACAGTGGGGCGGAGCCTGGGGGACCTAATGACACCACTACAGACACAGTCGGGCGGAGCCTGAGGGACCTAATGACACCACTACAGACACAGTGGGGCAGAGCCTGGGGGACCTAATGACACCACTACAGACACAGTGGGGCGGAGCCCGGGGGACCTAATGACACCACTACAGACACAGTCGGGCGGAGCCTGAGGGACCTAATGACACCACTACAGACACAGTGGGGCGGAGCCTGAGGGACCTAATGACACCACTACAGACACAGTGGGGCGGAGCCTGAGGGACCTAATGACACCACTACAGACACAGTGGGGACCAGAGCGTGAGGCGAGGCAGCGAGGGTACAGGGACACCCACTACCATTTCTTCAGAGCCCCAGAGGACACCGGAGCTGTAGAGCCGTACATAAATCTTCATAAGCATTTTAATAACTCAATCTGAAGCCAGGCACAATATTTATCATGTTCGTGGTTGCTTAAATAAACAAATGGAAGGATGTGTAGGATGTGGAAGGTACAGAATACAAAGGGGAAAATTGGGATATTTGTGTCGGTATTGTTTAATGATCTTTGTGTGTCTTTCTGTATGAAGTGGTAACTGTATGGGGTCACAGACCGTGCAATACACATAGTGTAAAATATATAGATTATATTTACATTATATTATATTATATTATATTATATTATATTTACATATATAACATAGTGTAGAAGATACAGCAAGTATGTTAGAACTAATGTCCTGCTACTGGAGCTTCAGCCAACAGAAAGACATTTAAGAGCAACAGTAAAACACTGACGATGCCATTAAAAAATCGGTTGTAAAAGAGGTGTTTTTCTGTTGTCTTTTTAAAAAAATGATTACATTTTGTTAAGGTGAAACATTTTGGGGAAACCGATTGAGACCGTGTTCCCCCCCAGTAGTTTAATAGAAACAGGAACGGGAGAAAGAACCCTGAAGGTTCTTCATTATTTTGTGTTCATGGTGCAGTAAGCATGGAAACATCCCTACACTTTCAGTCCAAACACTACGCACTATAAAGAGCACACTACGCACTATAAAGAGCACACTACGCACTATAAAGAGCACACTACGCACTATAAAGAGTACTACACTACACACTATAAAGAGTACTACACTCCACACTATAAAGAGCACACTACACACTATAAAGAGTACTACACTACACACTATAAAGAGCACACTACGCACTATAAAGATCACACTACGCACTATAAAGAGCACACTACGCACTATAAAGAGCACACTACGCACTATAAAGAGCACACTACGCACTATAAAGAGCACACTACACACTATAAAGACCACACTACGCACTATAAAGAGCACACTACACACTATAAAGACCACACTACGCACTATAAAGAGTACTACACTACACACTATAAAGAGCACACTACGCACTATAAAGAGCACACTACGCACTATAAAGAGCACACTACGCACTATAAAGAGCACACTACGCACTATAAAGAGCACACTACACACTATAAAGAGCACACTACACACTATAAAGAGTACTACACTACACACTATAAAGACCACACTATACACTATAAAGAGCACACTACACACTATAAAGAGTACTACACTACACACGATAAAGACCACACTACGCACTATAAAGAGCACACTCCACACTATAAAGAGTACTACACTACGCACTATAAAGAGCACACTACGCACTATAAAGAGCACACTACGCACTATAAAGAGTACTACACTACACACTATAAAGAGTACTACACTCCACACTATAAAGAGCACACTACACACTATAAAGAGTACTACACTACACACTATAAAGAGCACACTACGCACTATAAAGATCACACTACGCACTATAAAGAGCACACTACGCACTATAAAGAGCACACTACGCACTATAAAGAGCACACTACACACTATAAAGACCACACTACGCACTATAAAGAGCACACTACACACTATAAAGACCACACTACGCACTATAAAGAGTACTACACTACACACTATAAAGAGCACACTACGCACTATAAAGAGCACACTACGCACTATAAAGAGCACACTACGCACTATAAAGAGCACACTACGCACTATAAAGAGCACACTACACACTATAAAGAGCACACTACACACTATAAAGAGTACTACACTACACACTATAAAGACCACACTATACACTATAAAGAGCACACTACACACTATAAAGAGTACTACACTACACACGATAAAGACCACACTACGCACTATAAAGAGCACACTCCACACTATAAAGAGTACTACACTACGCACTATAAAGAGCACACTACGCACTATAAAGAGCACACTACGCACTATAAAGAGCACACTACACACTATAAAGAGCACACTACACACTATGAAGGCTATTCCATGCGAAAAATTGCCAAGATATTGAACTTCATTACAGTGTCTAGTTTGAGAAACAGATGCCTCACAAGTCCTCAACTGGCAGCTTTATTAAATAGTACCCGCAAAAACACCAGTCTCAACGTCAACAGTGAAGAGGTGACTCTGGGATGCTGGCCTTCTAGGCAGAGTTCCTCTGTCCAGTCTCAACGTCAACAGTGAAGGGGTGACTCCAGGATGCTGGCCTTCTAGGCAGAGTTCCTCTGTCCAGTCTCAACGTCAACAGTGAAGGGGTGACTCCAGGATGCTGGCCTTCTAGTCAGAGTTCCTCTGTCCAGTGTCTGTGTTCTTTTGCCCATCTTAATCTTTTATTTTTATTGGCCAGTCTGAGATATGGCTTTTTATTGGCCAGTCTGAGATATGGCTTTTTATTGGCCAGTCTGAGATATGGCTTTTTATTGGCCAGTCTGAGATATGGCTTTTTATTGGCCAGTCTGAGATATGGCTTTTTATTGGCCAGTCTGAGATATGGCTTTTTCTTTGCAACTCTGCCTAGAAGGCCAGCATCCCGGAGTCACCTCGTCACTGTTGACATTGACACTGGTGTTTCGCGGGTACTATTTAATGAAGCTGCCAGTTGAGGACTTGTGAGGAATCTGTTTCTCAAACTAGACACTCTAATGTACTTGTCCTCTTGCTCAGTTGTGCACCGGTGCCTCCCACTCCTCTTTCTATTCTGGTTAGAGCCAGTTTGTGCTGTTCTGTGAAGGGACTAGTACACAGCGTTGTACGAGATCTTCAGTTTCTTGGACATTTTCTTGGAAATGTGTCACATAGTTACAATTATTATTAGAGAGTAGGTGCCAAACTATTCTTGTTACTTAGTATTGTTTGTTTGTTTAGCTGAAAACAAGATGGTGCATCTCATGAGATTTCATTCTGCAAAATATCTAATAAATAAGTAAACATTGATGTAATTTAAAGCCAAAAATTAAATACTGATCTCAAACCATAATCTGTTTTATTCTGCTCTTAGTATGTCTCTTCTAAAAGGTTATATCCTGTTTCTGACAACACCTGGATCTAATCCTGTTTCTGACAACACCTGGATGTAATCCTGTTTCTGACAGCACCTGGATGTAATCCTGTTTCTGACAACACCTGGATCTAATCCTGTTTCTGACAGCACCTGGATGTAATCCTGTTTCTGACAACACCTGGATGTAATCCTGTTTCTGACAACACCTGGATGTAATCCTGTTTCTGACAGCACCTGGATGTAATCCTGTTTCTGACAACACCTGGATCTAATCCTGTTTCTGACAGCACCTGGATGTAATCCTGTTTCTGACAACACCTGGATGTAATCCTGTATCTGACAACACCTGGATGTAATCCTGTTTCTGACAACACCTGGATGTAATCCTGTTTTTGACAACACCTGGATGTAATCCTGTTTCTGACAACACCTGGATCTAATCCTGTTTCTGACAACACCTGGATCTGATCCTGTTTCTGACAACACCTGGATCTAATCTTGTTTCTGACAACACCTGGATCTAATCCTGTTTCTGACAACACCTGGATGTAATCCTGTATCTGACAACACCTGGATGTAATCCTGTTTCTGACAACACCTGGATCTAATCCTGTTTCTGACAACACCTGGATGTAATCCTGTTTCTGACAACACCTGGATCTAATCCTGTTTCTAACAACACCTGGATCTAATCCTGTTTCTGACAGCACCTGGATGTAATCCTGTTTCTGACAACACCTGGATCTAATCCTGTTTCTGACAACACCTGGATCTGATCCTGTTTCTGACAACACCTGGATCTAATCCTGTTTCTGACAACACCTGGATGTAATCCTGTATCTGACAACACCTGGATGTAATCCTGTTTCTGACAACACCTGGATCTGATCCTGTTTCTGACAACACCTGGATGTAATCCTGTATCTGACAACACCTGGATGTAATCCTGTTTCTGACAACACCTGGATGTAATCCTGTTTCTGACAACACCTGGATCTAATCCTGCATCTGACAACACCTGGATGTACAGTACACTGTTCTATTGTAAGGAAGGTTGGATAGATAGTCTAAAAATGGCAGCCTAAATAAACAAGTGATACTTTGTGAGCACAGTGTGCAAAACGTTCTTCCCTATGAGCCAATCAATAATGTTTTAAGTTTTGTTTCCCTCGTGCATATAGGTATGCAGTTAGATGTTGTATTCAGGGAGCCTTCCGGAAGGGCCCTAAAGCTAGCCCATAATTTACTGTCATGGTGAACAAGATCCCGTATGATAGATTAATGATGCTCATCTTCGCTGGAGCAGCCAGCTCTTCCATGCAGCTCAGTGTACCCTATAGAGCCATAGATAGCCTAAAGGCTAGGTACGAGAGATTCATTAAATAGCTAGCTGAGCCTGGTCCCAGATTTGTTTAGGCTGTACATTCAATTCCTGCTACATAGTCAACTCCAAATACCTTGGTCCTTACATTCCTTTAATAAATACCTTGGTCCTAACATTCCTTTAATAAATACCTTGGTCCTTACATTCCTTTAATAAATACCTTGGTCCTTACATTCCTTTAATAAATACCTTGTTCCTAACATTCCCTCTATAAACACCTTGGTCCTAACATTCCCTCTATAAACACCTTGGTCCTAACATTCCCTCTATAAACACCTTGGTCCTAACATTCCCTCTATAAACACCTTGGTCCTAAC
>NW_022261979.1:9773123-9800623 GCF_002021735.2 Oncorhynchus kisutch | reverse complement strand
GCTACAACACATAGTCTATATTTCCATCTCTCTGTCCAACTCTCTCCCATTTCTCCATCTATCTCCATCCATGTCCCAGGTATCCACAGGCTTGTTATTATGTCCAGACATACACCACAGAACATGACTTAGTGGCTCCGCTCCAGATCTGTGTGAATAAGTGAGAGCTGCTGTTCTGACTTCCTGGGCCCTGCTTCAGACCAGGACAGCGTCAATGGACGACTCAATGAAATATTGCAATAGTCCGTCCCACATAACCCAATGTATTTCCTAATTTCTGCAATATATTGGGTGCCAATACATGTATTACATTAGCAGAAATACTGTTCTATCATGTTCTTCCATTTTGCTGTAACTAGCATGTAACTAGCATGTATTATCCCTGTAACTAGCATGTAACATCCCTGTAACTAGCATGTATTATCCCTGTAACTAGCATGTATTATCCCTGTAACTAGCATGTATTATCCCTGTAACTAGCATGTATTATCCCTGTAACTAGCATGTGTTATCTCTGTAACTAGCATGTGTTATCCCTGTAACTAGCATGTATTATCCCTGTAACTAGCATGTATTATCCCTGTAACTAGCATGTAACTAGCATGTGTTATCCCTGTAACTAGAATGTATTATCCCTGTAACTAGCATGTAACTAGCATGTATTATCCCTGTAACTAGCATGTAACTAGCATGTGTTATCCCTGTAACTAGCATGTATTATCCATGTAACTAGCATGTATTATCCCTGTAACTAGCATGTAGCTAGCATGTGTTATCCCTGTAACTAGCATGTATTATCCCTGTAACTAGCATGTGTTATCCCTGTAACTAGCATGTAACTAGCATGTATTATCTCTGTAACTAGCATGTATTATCCATGTAACTAGCATGTGTTATCCCTGTAACTAGCATGTATTATCCCTGTAACTAGCATGTAACTAGCATGTATTATCTCTGTAACTAGCATGTATTATCCATGTAACTAGCATGTATTATCTCTGTAACTAGCATATATTATCCATGTAACTAGCATGTGTTATCCCTGTAACTAGCATGTATTATCCCTGTAACTAGCATGTAACTAGCATGTATTATCTCTGTAACTAGCATGTGTTATCCCTGTAACTAGCATGTAACTAGCATGTGTTATCCCTGTAACTAGCATGTATTATCCCTGTAACTACCATGTAACTAGCATGTATTATCTCTGTAACTAGCATGTGTTATCCCTGTAACTAGCATGTAACTAGCATGTGTTATCCCTGTAACTAGCATGTATTATCCCTGTAACTAGCATGTAACTAGCATGTATTATCTCTGTAACTAGCATGTATTATCCATGTAACTAGCATGTGTTATCCCTGTAACTAGCATGTATTATCCCTGTAACTAGCATGTAACTAGCATGTATTATCTCTGTAACTAGCATGTATTATCTCTGTAACTAGCATGTATTATCCATGTAACTAGCATGTATTATCTCTGTAACTAGCATGTATTATCTCTGTAACTAGCATGTAACTAGCATGTAACTAGCATGTATTATCTCTGTAACTAGCATGTATTATCTCTGTAACTAGCATGTAACTAGCATGTGTTATCCCTGTAACTAGCATGTGTTATCCCTGTAACTAGCATGTGTTATCTCTGTAACTAGCATGTGTTATCTCTGTAACTAGCATGTAAAATCCCTGTAACTAGCATGTAACATCCCTGTAACTAGCATGTAACATCCCTGTAACTAGCATGTAACTAGCATGTAACATCCCTGTAACTATCATGTAACATCCCTGTAACTAGCATGTAACATCCCTGTAACTAGCATGTAACTAGCGTGTAACATCCCTGTAACTATCATGTAACATCCCTGTAACTATCATGTAACATCCCTGTAACTAGCATGTAACTAGCATGTATTATCCCTGTAACTATCATGTGTTATCTCTGTAACTAGCATGTGTTATCTCTGTAACTAGCATGTGTTATCCCTGTAACTAGCATGTGTTATCTCTGTAACTAGCATGTGTTATCTCTGTAACTAGCATGTAACTAGAATGTATTATCCCTGTAACTAGCATGTAACATCCTTGTAACTAGCATGTAACATCCTTGTAACTAGCATGTAACATCCCTGTAACTAGGATGTATTATCCCTGTAGCTAGCATGCGTTATCCATGTAACTAGCATGCGTTGTCCATGTTGCCACGTGGAACCCTGTTGTAGTAGAGATCTCAGAGACAAGCAGCACTGATGTCAGATTGAATGAAACTTAGCGTGGTTAGTTGGAGATAATGAACTCATAAACAGCTGGAAGTGGCATCAAATATTCCCTATGCTCCTACTACTGTCCTCGTCCTCCTTCTCCCTCCTCCCTCCTCCTCACCATCCTGACCTTTCTCATGCCACTCCTCCTCCTCCTCATCCTCCTCCTCATCCTCCTCCTCCTCAGCTGTCTCATCACCAGATGTAGAAAATACTGCATTGTTACCTATATGTGTTTATAAACCTAAACAGAACTATTTATTCTCAACATTCCAATGGGGCAAATCAATTGAGTCACATGATCTTCAGTACATAATTATCTATGTTAATGGAGCCTTGTGTGTGTTCAGTATTATTGTTGACCGCTTGACTTGAAGTATCGGTGATTTGCGACGCTCCGTCTTCTACTCTGCCACGAGCCGTGCCGTTAGCCAGGGAGAGGGAGGGTTGCTCAGTAAAAAAGCTATATAAATCAGAAATGTGTAGTTTTCTCCCGCACTCGCCTGTAACATAACATTTATCCAGTGAGAGCCCTCTAGCTCTCCGTCTCAAACTTCATTTCCATTTTGACTCTTTGGCAAGCTAGCGGGTTAGCGCCCGTCTCCAGCTCTGCTGGGATTAGTGAAGCACCTGTAGACTGGGCAAGAGACCAAAACAGAGTCCCAAATGGCACCCCTTTCCCTACATAGTATACTCTTTTTTGTCAGAAGTAGTGCACTGAATAGGCAAGAGGGTGCCGTTTGAGACTCATTCCGGAGTTCTCTCTCCGACCTGGTCGCCTCTGGAAGTAGCTCCCATCCTGGAAGTGTTTGCCTGCAAAAAAACCTATTCTTCAACCAACTGAGCAGCTGCTCTCCTCAAACCAAGCTGTCAAGGTGCAGAAGGCTTCATAAATATATATTACATCAAATCACCACATATATTAAAATAGGGAGTTATCTCTTCTGGCCCTGATGTGATCCCACTGGAGCTCTCTCTCTCTCTCTCTCTCTCTCTCTCTCTCTCTCTCTCTCTCTCTCTCTCTCTCTCTCTCTCTCTCTCTCTCTCTCTCTCTCTCTCTCTCCTCTCTCTCTGGCTCTCTCTCTCTCTCTCTGCAACTACAACACATTGGCCTAGCAATATAGACAGAGGACAACAGAGGAGAACAGGTTTCATTTAATTGTGAACTGCCTTTTCAATTACTTTGATCCTCGTAGCTCCTGTTGTAGTGTCCACCTCCTGACCCACAGGGACTTGGTTGTTGTCAGACATCTGGGGGATCCACATCACTACATGTAGATTGGATTGTATGTATTCTCTCCATACAGGGGAGTGATTTGTTATTGGGCAGTGTGGTCCAAACAGCAGGAGACAGGACAGTGTTACAGTAGTAGGTGATACATCCTAGTGATATTGGTCATAAGGGTAGCTGCATGTGTATAGTGTTGGGAAAGGGCCTGGTAGGAGACAGCTACTCTGTTATAGGGCCTGGTAGTAGACAGCTACTCTGTTATAGGGCCTGGTAGTAGACAGCTACTCTGTTATAGGGCCTGGTAGTAGACAGCTACTCTGTTATAGGGCCTGGTAGTAGACAGCTACTCTGTTATAGGGCCTGGTAGTAGACAGCTACTCTGTTATAGGGCCTGGTAGTAGACAGCTACTCTGTTATAGGGCCTGGTAGTAGACAGCTACTCTGTTACAGGGCCTGGTAGTAGACAGCTACTCTGTTATAGGGCCTGGTAGTAGACAGCTACTCTGTTATAGGGCCTGGTAGTAGATAGCTACTCTGTTATAGGGCCTGGTAGTAGACAGCTACTCTGCATCCCGCAAAGGCGGAGGTGTTGCTAACATTTACGATAGCAAATTTCAATTTACAAAAAAAAAAATGACATTTTCGTCTTTTGAGCTTCTAGTCATGAAATCTATGCAGCCTACTCAATCACTTTTTATAGCTACTGTTTACAGGCCTCCTGGGCCATATACAGCGTTTCTCACCGAGTTCCCTGAATTCCTATCGGACCTTGTAGTCATAGCAGATAATATTCTAATCTTTGGTGACTTTAATATTCACATGGAAAAGTCCACAGACCCACTCCAAAAGGCTTTCGGAGCCATCATCGACTCAGTGGGTTTTGTCCAACATGTCTCTGGACCCACTCACTGTCACAGTCATACGCTGGACCTAGTTTTGTCCCATGGAATAAATGTGGTGGATCTTAATGTTTTTCCTCATAATCCTGGACTATCGGACCACCATTTTATTACGTTTGCAATTGCAACAAATAATCTGCTTAGACCCCAACCAAGGAACATCAAAAGTCGTGCTATAAATTCACAGACAACACAAAGATTCCTTGATGCCCTTCCAGACTCCCTCTGCCTACCCAAGGACGCCAGAGGACAAAAATCAGTTAACCACCTAACTGAGGATCTCAATCTAACCCTGCGCAATACCCTAGATGCAGTTGCACCCCTAAAAACTAAAAAAAATTCTCAGAAGAAACTAGCTCCCTGGTACACAGAAAATACCCGAGCTCTGAAGCAAGCTTCCAGAAAATTGGAACGGAAATGGCGCCACACCAAACTGGAAGTCTTCCGACTAGCTTGGAAGGACGGTACCGTGCAGTATCGTAGAGCCCTTACTGCTGCTCGATCATCCTATTTTTCTAACTTAATTGAGGAAAATAAGAACAATCCGAAATTCCTTTTTAATACTGTCGCAAAGCTAACTAAAAAGCAACATTCCCCAAGAGAGGATGACTTTCACTTTGGCAGTGATAAATTCATGAACTTCTTTGAGGAAAAGATTATGATTATTAGAAAGCAAATTACGGACTCCTCTTTAAACCTGCGTATTCCTCCAAACCTCAGTTGTCCTGAGTCTGCACAACTCTGCCAGGACCTAGGATCAAGAGAGACGCTCAAGTGTTTTAGTACTATATCTCTTGACACAATGATGAAAATAATCATGGCCTCTAAACCTTCAAGCTGCATACTGGACCCTATTCCAACTAAACTACTGAAAGAGCTGCTTCCTGTGCTTGGCCCTCCTATGTTGAACATAATAAACGGCTCTCTATCCACTGGATGTGTACCAAACTCACTAAAAGTGGCAGTAATAAAGCCTCTCTTGAAAAAGCCAAACCTTGACCCAGAAAATATAAAAAACTATCGGCCTATATCGAATCTTCCATTCCTCTCAAAAATTTTAGAGAAGGCTGTTGCGCAGCAACTCACTGCCTTCCTGAAGACAAACAATGTATACGAAATGCTTCAGTCTGGTTTTAGACCCCATCATAGCACTGAGACGGCACTTGTGAAGGTGGTAAATGACATTTTAATGGCATCGGACCGAGGCTCTGCATCTGTCCTCGTGCTCCTAGACCTTAGTGCTGCTTTTGATACCATCGATCACCACATTCTTTTGGAGAGATTGGAAACCCAAATTGGTCTACACGGACATGTTCTGGCCTGGTTTAGATCTTATCTGTCGGAAAGATATCAGTTTGTCTCTGTGAATGGTTTGTCCTATGACAAATCAACTGTAAATTTCAGTGTTCCTCAAGGTTCCGTTTTAGGACCACTATTGTTTTCACTATATATTTTACCTCTTGGGGATGTTATTCGAAAACATAATGTAAACTTTCACTGCTATGCGGATGACACACAGCTGTACATTTCAATGAAACATGGTGAAGCCCCAAAATTGCCCTCGCTAGAAGCATGTGTTTCAGACATAAGGAAGTGGATGGCTGCAAACTTTCTACTATTAAACTCGGACAAAACAGAGATGCTTGTTCTAGGTCCCAAGAAACAAAGAGATCTTCTGTTGAATCTGACAATTAATCTTAATGGTTGTACAGTCGTCTCAAATAAAACTGTGAAGGACCTCGGCGTTACTCTGGACCCTGATCTCTCTTTTGAAGAACATATCAAGACCATTTCGAGGACAGCTTTTTTCCATCTACGTAACATTGCAAAAATCAGAAACTTTCTGTCCAAAAATGATGCAGAAAAATTAATCCATGCTTTTGTTACTTCTAGGTTAGACTACTGCAATGCTCTATTTTCCGGCTACCCGGATAAAGCACTAAATAAACTTCAGTTAGTGCTAAATAAGGCTGCTAGAATCCTGACTAGAACTGAAAAAATTGATCATATTACTCCAGTGCTAGCCTCTCTACACTGGCTTCCTGTCAAAGCAAGGGCTGATTTCAAGGTTTTGCTGCTAACCTACAAAGCATTACATGGGCTTGCTCCTACCTATCTCTCTGATTTGGTCCTGCCGTACATACCTACACGTACGCTACGGTCACAAGACGCAGGCCTCCTAATTGTCCCTAGAATTTCTAAGAAAACAGCTGGAGGCAGGGCTTTCTCCTATAGAGCTCCATTTTTATGGAACGGTCTGCCTACCCATGTCAGAGACGCAAACTCGGTCTCAACCTTTAAGTCTTTACTGAAGACTCATCTCTTCAGTGGGTCATATGATTGAGTGTAGTCTGGCCCAGGAGTGGGAAGGTGAACGGAAAGGCTCTGGAGCAACGAACCGCCCTTGCTGTCTCTGCCTGGCCTGTTCCCCTCTTTCCACCGGGATTCTCTGCCTCTAACCCTATTACAGAGGCTGAGTCACTGGCTTGCTGGGGCTCTCTCATGCCATCCCTGGAGGGGGTGCGTCACCTGAGTGGGTTGATTCACTGTTGTGGTCATCCTGTCTGGGTTGGCGCCCCCCCCTTGGGTTGTGCCGTGGCGGAGATCTTTGTGGGCTATACTCAGCCTTGTCTCAGGATGGTAAGTTGGTGGTTGAAGATATCCCTCTAGTGGTGTGGGGGCTGTGCTTTGGCAAAGTGGGTGGGGTTATATCCTTCCTGTTTGGCCCTGTCCGGGGGTGTCCTCGGATGGGGCCACAGTGTCTCCTGACCCCTCCTGTCTCAGCCTCCAGTATTTATGCTGCAGTAGTTTATGTGTCGGGGGGCTGGGGTCAGTTTGTTATATCTGGAGTACTTCTCCTGTCCTATTCGGTGTCCTGTGTGAATCTAAGTGTGCGTTCTCTAATTCTCTCCTTCTCTCTTTCTTTCTCTCTCTCGGAGGACCTGAGCCCTAGGACCATGCCCCAGGACTACCTGACATGATGACTCCTTGCTGTCCCCAGTCCACCTGGCCATGCTGCTGTTCCAGTTTCAACTGACCTGAGCCCTAGGACCATGCCCCAGGACTACCTGACATGATGACTCCTTGCTGTCCCCAGTCCACCTGGCCATGCTGCTGCTCCAGTTTCAACTTCCACCTGACTGTGCTGCTGCTCCAGTTTCAACTGTTCTGCCTTATTATTATTCGACCATGCTGGTCATTTATGAACATTTGAACATCTTGGCCATGTTCTGTTATAATCTCCACCCGGCACAGCCAGAAGAGGACTGGCCACCCCACATAGCCTGGTTCCTCTCTAGGTTTCTTCCTAGGTATTGGCCTTTCTAGGGAGTTTTTCCTAGCCACCGTGCTTCTACACCTGCATTGCTTGCTGTTTGGGGTTTTAGGCTGGGTTTCTGTACAGCACTTTGAGATATCAGCTGATGTACGAAGGGCTATATAAATAAATTTGATTTGATTTGATTTGATTTATAGGGCCTGGTAGTAGACAGCTACTCTGTTATAGGGCCTGGTAGTAGACAGCTAGTCTGTTATAGGGCCTGGTAGTAGACAGCTACTCTGTTATAGGGCCTGGTAGTAGACAGCTACTCTGTTATAGGGCCTGGTAGTAGACAGCTACTCTGTTATAGGGCCTGGTAGTAGACAGCTACTCTGCTAAAGGGCCTGGTAGTAGACACCTACTCTGTTATAGGGCCTGGTAGTAGACAGCTACTCTGTTATAGGGCCTGGTAGTAGACAGCTACTCTGTTATAGGGCCTGGTAGTAGACAGCTACTCTGTTATAGGGCCTGGTAGTAGACAGCTACTCTGTTATAGGGCCTGGTAGTAGACAGCTACTCTGTTATAGGGCCTGGTAGTAGACAGCTACTCTGTTATAGGGCCTGGTAGTAGACAGCTACTCTGTTATAGGGCCTGGTAGTAGACAGCTACTCTGTTATAGGGCCTGGTAGTAGACAGCTACTCTGTTATAGGGCCTGGTAGTAGACAGCTACTCTGTTATAGGGCCTGGTAGTAGACAGCTAGTCTGTTATAGGGCCTGGTAGTAGACAGCTAGTCTGTTATAGGGCCTGGTAGTAGACAGCTAGTCTGTTATAGGGCCTGGTAGTAGACAGCTAGTCTGTTATAGGGCCTGGTAGTAGACAGCTACTCTGTTATAGGGCCTGGTAGTAGACAGCTACTCTGTTATAGGGCCTGGTAGTAGACAGCTACTCTGTTATAGGGCCTGGTAGTAGACAGCTACTCTGCTAAGGGCCTGGTAGTAGACAGCTACTCTGTTATAGGGCCTGGTAGTAGACAGCTACTCTGTTATAGGGCCTGGTAGTAGACAGCTACTCTGTTATAGGGCCTGGTAGTAGACAGCTACTCTGTTATAGGGCCTGGTAGTAGACAGCTACTCTGTTATAGGGCCTGGTAGTAGACAGCTACTCTGTTATAGGGCCTGGTAGTAGACAGCTACTCTGTTATAGGGCCTGGTAGTAGACAGCTACTCTGTTATAGGGCCTGGTAGTAGACAGCTACTCTGTTACAGGGCCTGGTAGTAGACAGCTACTCTGTTACAGGGCCTGGTAGTAGACAGCTACTCTGTTATAGGGCCTGGTAGTAGACAGCTACTCTGTTATAGGGCCTGGTAGTAGACAGCTACTCTGTTATAGGGCCTGGTAGTAGACAGCTACTCTGTTATAGGGCCTGGTAGTAGACAGCTACTCTGTTATAGGGCCTGGTAGTAGACAGCTACTCTGTTATAGGGCCTGGTAGTAGACAGCTACTCTGTTATAGGGCCTGGTAGTAGACAGCTGCTCTGTTATAGGGCCTGGTAGTAGACAGCTACTCTGTTATAGGGCCTGGTAGTAGACAGCTACTCTGTTATAGGGCCTGGTAGTAGACAGCTACACTGTTATAGGGCCTGGTAGTAGACAGCTACTCTGTTATAGGGCCTGGTAGTAGACAGCTACTCTGTTATAGGGCCTGGTAGTAGACAGCTACTCTGTTATAGGGCCTGGTAGTAGACAGCTACTCTGTTATAGGGCCTGGTAGTAGACAGCTACTCTGTTATAGGGCCTGGTAGTAGACAGCTACTCTGTTATAGGGCCTGGTAGTAGACAGCTACTCTGTTATAGGGCCTGGTAGTAGACAGCTACTCTGTTATAGGGCCTGGTAGTAGACAGCTACTCTGTTATAGGGCCTGGTAGTAGACAGCTACTCTGTTATAGGGCCTGGTAGTAGACAGCTACTCTGTTATAGGGCCTGGTAGTAGACAGCTAGTCTGTTATAGGGCCTGGTAGTAGACAGCTAGTCTGTTATAGGGCCTGGTAGTAGACAGCTAGTCTGTTATAGGGCCTGGTAGTAGACAGCTAGTCTGTTATAGGGCCTGGTAGTAGACAGCTACTCTGTTATAGGGCCTGGTAGTAGACAGCTACTCTGTTATAGGGCCTGGTAGTAGACAGCTACTCTGTTATAGGGCCTGGTAGTAGACAGCTACTCTGCTAAAGGGCCTGGTAGTAGACAGCTACTCTGTTATAGGGCCTGGTAGTAGACAGCTACTCTGTTATAGGGCCTGGTAGTAGACAGCTACTCTGTTATAGGGCCTGGTAGTAGACAGCTACTCTGTTATAGGGCCTGGTAGTAGACAGCTACTCTGTTATAGGGCCTGGTAGTAGACAGCTACTCTGTTATAGGGCCTGGTAGTAGACAGCTACTCTGTTATAGGGCCTGGTAGTAGACAGCTACTCTGTTACAGGGCCTGGTAGTAGACAGCTACTCTGTTACAGGGCCTGGTAGTAGACAGCTACTCTGTTATAGGGCCTGGTAGTAGACAGCTACTCTGTTATAGGGCCTGGTAGTAGACAGCTACTCTGTTATAGGGCCTGGTAGTAGACAGCTACTCTGTTATAGGGCCTGGTAGTAGACAGCTACTCTGTTATAGGGCCTGGTAGTAGACAGCTACTCTGTTATAGGGCCTGGTAGTAGACAGCTACTCTGTTATAGGGCCTGGTAGTAGACAGCTGCTCTGTTATAGGGCCTGGTAGTAGACAGCTACTCTGTTATAGGGCCTGGTAGTAGACAGCTACTCTGTTATAGGGCCTGGTAGTAGACAGCTACACTGTTATAGGGCCTGGTAGTAGACAGCTACTCTGTTATAGGGCCTGGTAGTAGACAGCTACTCTGTTATAGGGACCGGTAGTAGACAGCTACTCTGTTATAGGGCCTGGTAGTAGACAGCTACTCTGTTATAGGGACTGGCTTATCTAGCACAGCTTATGGTTTGAGAGTTCATCTGATTCCTAATGGTTGCGTGTGTTTGGGAAGCCATCTTAATGTTAGATACTGTGTGTGGACTGCTGATAGGCAACATGTAGAGCCTGGGGGTCAGAGGCTGCCAATCAGTGGACCACCCAGGATGGAGGACCTGATAGTGGACCACCCAGGATGGAGGACCTGATGGTGGACCACCCAGGATGGAGGACCTGATAGTGGACCACCCAGGATGGAGGACCTGATAGTCGACCACCCAGGATGGAGGACCTGATGGTGGACCACCCAGGATGGAGGACCTGATAGTGGACCACCCAGGATGGAGGACCTGATGGTGGACCACCCAGGATGGAGGACCTGATAGTGGACCACCCAGGATGGAGGACCTGATGGTGGACCACCCAGGATGGAGGACCTGATAGTGGACCACCCAGGATGGAGGACCGGATGGTGGACCACCCAGGATTTCCATTGACAGCCTACCAGGGAACAGTCAGCTAACTACCTAGTTCAGGGGTAGAACAACAGATTTTTTATTTTGTCAGCTTGGGGATTTGATCCAGCAACCTTTTGGTTGCCTATGACCAAGAACCCAGTGGTCACTCTGACAGAGCTCTAGAGTTTCTCTGTGTAGATGGGAGAACCTTCCAGCAGGACAAACATCTCTGCAGCACTCCACCAACCAATGTTGTCATGACGCAACAAGCAGCCTCGTCTCAGAGAAAGACGTATGACACTATATCTCCTCCAAGATGTATGATAAGTTATATCATCTGATTCGTATGATATTGTACGACCACTATTACATTCATTATGTAACCAAACCTAATGTAATACACTATACCATACTAAATCGAAGGACACAAATATGCATACCAAATCCTACTAATTGCCCTGAGGCCTGGTTGGAATTTCAGCCTGACCCTTAGCTTCCTAAGCTTAAAACATGTCACATTTACAACCGTCATTTATCACAGTCGCTCACCTTCAAATTCTACTCCCACAAAAGACAGATCAGAAAGACAGTAATTTATGTTCGCCATAAAATATCCACATTTTAATGTTAGTCTCTGTGAGATTTAATGGGATACTTCACACAGCTCTCAGCATATTACACTGGGATCATTTCAACAAAAAAAATGGTGACGGTGACTTATTTGACATGTGGTCAGGACATATTTGACAATGTACTGTGTGAAGTCTTCAGATTCCCACTAATAAGATGTGGTACAGAGGGAGACCATTAAGTCAGACCCAGGAAGGGTGCACCCTATTCCCTATGTAGGGCCCTATAATCAGACCTAGGTAGGGTGCACCCTATTCCCTATATAGGGCCCTATAAGTCAGACCCAGGAAGGGTGCACCCTATTCCCTATGTAGGGCCCTATAAGTCAGACCCAGGTAGAGTGCACCCTATTCCCTATGTAGGGCCCTATAAGTCAGACCCAGGTAGAGTGCACCATATTCCCTATGTAGGGCCCTATAAGTCAGACCCAGGTAGAGTGCACCCTATTCCCTATGTAGGGCCCTATAAGTCAGACCCAGGTAGAGTGCACCATATTCCCTATGTAGAGGCCTATAAGTCAGACCCAGGAAGGGTGCACCCTATTCCATATGTTGTGCCCTATAAGTCAGACCTAGGTAGGGTGCATTATGTAGTGCCCTATAAGTCCCTAGGTCATTTAGCAGACACTCTTATCCAGAGCGACTTACAGGAGCAATTAGGGTTAAGTGCCTTGCTCAATGGAACAGACATTTTGTTTTCTACACCTAGTTGGCTCAGGGATTCAAACCAGCACCCTTTCGGTAACCCTCTTAACCGCTAGGCTACCTGCACTATCTAGGGGAGAGGGTGCCAGACCCAGGCTTGTTGTAGTTGTAGTGTCTTTCGTATCATTAAAAGTGAAGACTGTTATTTTATCAAATAAATTCTCTAATTATTATTACGTGATTACATTTCAATTGAATTAACTAGGAAGTCAGGGCACCACGGAAAATGTTCAGATTACAAAGTTATAATTTTCTGAATATAACTTCAGATATTTTCATATTTGATCAATTAGTCGTCTATTAATTAATATTATTATTACCGTTGTCAGTCTCATCTGAACGTCGTAAATTGTTGGTTGTCTGGCATAAACCATGAATCATCCGTACACCAATTGGCTGAATCATTCATTTACTAACTAACTAAATAAACACAGAAATGAACAAACAAACAGTAGATATTGGTTACTAACAATGATAGTGAAGATCCCCTAGTGGGAGAAACCGATATGACAGCTTGGTAGACAAAGAAAAGGGGGTGTGGCCACTGACTAGTTAAACTTGACAGGGAATACAATTCTCTCAAATTAAACATCACATTACATAATTTCACAAATAGTTTCATCTTTACTCATAAATTTTATACAAGAATTAGATGCAAACCCCATAATTGAGACATGTACACATTCAGAGATAAACAGTGCCTTGCGAAAGTATTCGGCCCCCTTGAACATTGCGACCTTTTGCCACATTTCAGGCTTCAAACATAAAGATATAAAACTGTATTTTTTTTGTGAAGAATCAACAACAAGTGGGACACAATCATGAAGTGGAACGACATTTATTGGATATTTCAAACTTTTTTAACAAATCAAAAACTGAAAGATTGGGCGTGCAAAATTATTCAGCCTCCTTAAGTTAATACTTTGTAGCGCCACCTTTTGCTGCGATTACAGCTGTAAGTCGCTTGGGGTATGTCTCTTGGGGTATGTCTCTTGGGGTATGTCTCTTGGGGTATGTCTCTTGGGGTATGTCTCTTGGGGTATGTCTCTATCAGTTTTGTGTTTTCTGTCCTCCATGATGTCACCAAATGAAACACTCGTCGTCCCTTCAGTGTCCACGGACCCTTCCCACATTCTCAAAAGTGGACATATTGTTTAATTCTCCCAATTTGGGGATTTAGGAGTTCGGCTAAGTCAAAATCGTTTGTTCACTCTGTGGTCTCTCTCTCTGTGCATGGCCAGGGGGAGAGAGTCTCCACCAGGAATTTACGACCTGAGATAACAGAACGTGGGTGTTGGAGAGAGAGAGAGAGTGGGGGGGGAGCCACGATTTACACCCAGAAAGGGCCACGTCATGACAGTTTACTAAGTGTCTGTTGAACCACAACACCCTGACACAGGGAGATGAGAGGAATCCCATATCAGAACACTAGGGATCTCCATACAGTAACAACCTGAGAAAGACCAGAGACAGTACCTGAACGGATCAGTGGGACATCACATCACATCGTTAAGAAGATATATGGACTTGAGAGGGTGATGTAAGGGTCTGTGTCCTAAATAGCACCCTGTTCCCTACGTTGAGCACTACTTTAGACCAGAGGCTCTGGGAAAACATGGATAGGGAATAGGGTGCCATTTTGGGACTCACGAATGGACTTGAGAGGATGATGTAAGGGTCTGTGTCCTAAATAGCACCCTGTTCCCTACGTTGAGCACTACTTTAGACCAGAGGCTCTGGGCAAACATGGACAGGGAATAGGGTGCTATTTTGGGACCCGCTGTATGGTGATGTAGAGCCACACCCTCAGGAGAGATCCATCTTGTCAACAGACGACGGGACTCACTGTATGGTGATGTAGAGCCACACCCTCAGGGGAGATCCATCTTGTCAACAGACCACGGGACTCACTGTATGGTGATGTAGAGCCACACCCTCAGGGGAGATCCATCTTGTCAACAGACCACGGGACTCACTGTATGGTGATGTAGAGCCCACCCTCAGGGGAGATCCATCTTGTCAACAGACCATGGGACTCACTGAATGGTGATGTAGAGCCACACCCTCAGGGGAGATCCATCTTGTCAACAGACCACGGGACTCACTGTATGGTGATGTAGAGCCCACCCTCAGGGGAGATCCATCTTGTCAACAGACCATGGGACTCACTGAATGGTGATGTAGAGCCACACCCTCAGGGGAGATCCATCTTGTCAACAGACCACGGGACTCACTGTATGGTGATGTAGAGCCACACCCTCAGGAGAGATCCATCTTGTCAACAGACCACGGGACTCACTCTATGGTGATGTAGAGCCACACCCTCAGGAGAGATCCATCTTGTCAACAGACCACGGGACTCACTGTATGGTGATGTAGCCACACCCTCAGGAGAGATCCATCTTGTCAACAGACCACGGGACTCACTGTATGGTGATGTAGAGCCACACCCTCAGGGGAGATCCATCTTGTCAACAGACCACGGGACTCACTGTATGGTGATGTAGAGCCACACCCTCAGGAGAGATCCATCTTGTCAACAGACCACGGGACTCACTGTATGGTGATGTAGAGCCACACCCTCAGGAGAGATCCATCTTGTCAACAGACCACGGGACTCACTGTATGGTGATGTAGCCACACCCTCAGGAGAGATCCATCTTGTCAACAGACCACGGGACTCACTGTATGGTGATGTAGAGCCACACCCTCAGGAGAGATCCATCTTGTCAACAGACCACGGGACTCACTGTATGGTGATGTAGAGCCACACCCTCAGGAGAGATCCATCTTGTCAACAGACCACGGGACTCACTGTATGGTGATATAGAGCCACACCCTCAGGAGAGATCCATCTTGTCAACAGACCACAGGACTCACTGTATGGTGATGTAGAGCCACACCCTCAGGGGAGATCCATCTTGTCAACAGACCACGGGACTCACTGTATGGTGATGTAGAGCCACACCCTCAGGGGAGATCCATCTTGTCAACAGACCACAGGACTCACTGTATGGTGATGTAGAGCCACACCCTCAGGGGAGATCCATCTTGTCAACAGACGACGGGACTCACGATGGCAGGGAATCAAAAATCAAATCAACTTTTATTAGTCACACGCGCCGAATACTACAGTGAAACGCTTACTTATGAGCCCCTAACCAACAATGCACTTAAAAAATATATAAGATTAAAAAAATAATAAATAAATAAAAGTAATAAGCAATTAAAAATTAACTATCAAACCACAACCATCTGGTTGTAATTTAAGGACATAATGAAAAGAGGGAAGGTGGACATGAAGGAACAATGAATTGTGTCTAATTGATTTGTAATTTGTCTGATCCTTTTGCATTGGGCCGGTCTAAAACACCTCCCAAAAATACTTTCTCAAAATGAAAGCCTGGATTGCAATGTAAACGGCATCTTTATTCAATGCCATTCTGTTCTTCTATGTCTAGAAGTGGACTGACTAGTACATGTACCCCAAATAACAACAAGAAGTCAGATACTGTATCCAAAATAGTAATTCCCTCGACAAGGTCAAAAAAAGTATTCTAGAATTACACGCACTGTCACTCTCTTAGTTCCACACATTCCTCTGAATCACATTCATCTGAATTCTAGAACTTCTAGAGTTCCACACATTCCTCTGAATCACTAGCAGTTATTTCACAACAAATACAACACTGGACACTTTTATCTCCCCTGAACACCGTGGGTGTTGTTGTGAGGTTAACGAGACAGTCAGTAGAATCATATACTCTCCACGAGGGATGAAATGGATGGTTTTTTTTTACCAAGAAGGGCAGGAGTCAGGCTCAACAAAATGAACATAAGAGAAGGGAAGAAGAATGTTCAATCACAAGGCACATGTCCATTTTCAACCCGGGACCTTGAACTTACAAGGTGACTGGCTGGTTTCAACAGCAATAACCAACCAATCAACTTAATTCAACTGCACATCTCTTGAATTACTCATTTTTCAATGTTGTTACCGACCTGACAACATCCAATGTTAGAGTATTTTTTTAATAGCAAGCCTCCTATTGTCATCAACGCAGGGTTAACTAGAAAGTCAGACTAATGCATTTGGAGGTGAAGATGTGAAAAAAAACACAATTTTGCCATCAACTGCCAGATCCGTGCAATTTCAGACGCAGATAGGTAGGCATGTTTTGCATATCATCGCACACACACACACACACACAAAAGCATGGAGACACACACATACAAAAGCATGGAGGCACACACACACACACACACACACACACACACACACACACACACACACACACACACACCCACCCACCCACCCACCCACACACACACACACACCCACCCACACACACACACACACACACCATAATGCAAGGTTAAGCGGTTGGGGAGTAATTATGTCATTTGTAATAGTAATGCCTGCATCTTTCATATTTTATCCAAGCATTATTATCACAGTGATTAGATCTTTATGTGGTGTGTTCATCAAACCCCTTTACCAATCTGAGAGAAATCTGTTCTGCATTGGGTTCTAGTATATACTGTCCGGGGTTCTACTATGTATACACTGTCCGGGGTTCTACTATGTTTAGACTGTCCAGGGTTCTACTATGTTTACACTGTCCGGGGTTCTCGTATGTGTACCGTGAAGGGTTCTAAGTATGTGTCCCGTAAAGGGTTCTAGTAAGTGTACTGAATGAGGTTCTAGTAAGTGTACTGTATGGAGTCATATTATATGGTGTTCTAGTATGTTTACTGTTTGGGGTCATAAAATACTGTATGGGGTTCTAGTGTGTACTGTATGGGGTTCTAGTGTGTACTGTATGGGGTTCTAGTGTGTACTGTATGGGGTTCTAGTGTGTACTGTATGGGGTTCTAGTGTGTACTGTATGGGGTTCTAGTGTGTACTGTATGGGGTTCTAGTATGTGTACTGTATGTATACTGTATGGGGTTCTAGTGTGTACTGTATGGGGTTCTAGTGTGTACTGTATGGGGTTCTAGTGTGTACTGTATGGGGTTCTAGTGTGTACTGTATGGGGTTCTAGTGTGTACTGTATGGGGTTCTAGTGTGTACTGTATGGGGTTCTAGTGTGTACTGTATGGGGTTCTAGTGTGTACTGTATGGGGTTCTAGTATGTGTACTGTATGTATACTGTATGGGGTTCTAGTGTGTACTGTATGGGGTTCTAGTATGTGTACTGTATGTATACTGTATGGGGTTCTAATGTGTACTGTATGGGGTTCTAGTGTGTACTGTATGGGGTTCTAGTGTGTACTGTATGGGGTTCTAGTGTGTACTGTATGGGGTTCTAGTGTGTACTGTATGGGGTTCTAGTGTGTACTGTATGGGGTTCTAGTGTGTACTGTATGGGGTTCTAGTGTGTACTGTATGGGGTTCTAGTGTGTACTGTATGGGGTTCTAGTGTGTACTGTATGGGGTTCTAGTGTGTACTGTATGGGGTTCTAGTATGTGTACTGTATGGGGTTCTAGTATGTGTACTGTATGTATACTGTATGGGGTTCTAGTGTGTACTGTATGGGGTTCTAGTATGTGTACTGTATGTATACTGTATGGGGTTCTAGCATGTGTTCTGTATGGGGTTCGAGTATGTGCTCTATTGGGTACTAGTATATACTGTACGGTGTTCCAGCATGTACTGTTCGGGGTACTAGTGTATACTGTATGGGGTTCTAGTGTGTACTGTATGGGGTTCTAGTGTGTGCTCTATTGGGTACTAGTGTGTATGCTGTATGGGGTTCTAGTGTGTACTGTATGGGGGTCTGGTATGTGTACTGTATGGGGTTCTAGTGTGTACTGTATGGGGTTCTAGCAAATGTACTGTATGGGGTTCGAGTATGTGTACTGTATGGGGGTCTAGTATGGTGTACTGTATGGGGGTCTAGTATGTGTACTGTATGGGGGTCTAGTATGTGTACTGTATGGGGGTCTAGTATGTGTACTGTATGGGGGTCTAGTATGTGTACTGTATGGGGGTCTAGTATGTGTACTGTATGGGGGTCTAGTATGTGTACTGTATGGGGGTCTAGTATGTGTACTGTATGGGGGTCTAGTATGTGTACTGTATGGGGGTCTGGTATGTGTACTGTATGGGGGTCTAGTATGTATACTGTATGGGGGTCTAGTATGTATACTGTATGGGGGTCTGGTATGTGTACTGTATGGTGTTCTGGTCTTGGTATATGTGTTACTGTATGGGGGGTCTAGTATGTGTACTGTATGGGGGTCTAGTATGTGTACTGTATGGGGGTCTAGTATGTGTACTGTATGGGGGTCTAGTATGTGTACTGTATGGGGGTCTAGTATGTTACTGTATGGGGGTCTGTATGGGGGTCTAG
Organism: Oncorhynchus kisutch; assembly: GCF_002021735.2. Lineage (NCBI taxonomy): Eukaryota > Metazoa > Chordata > Actinopteri > Salmoniformes > Salmonidae > Oncorhynchus > Oncorhynchus kisutch. The sequence goes on along the minus strand of NW_022261979.1, from coordinate 9,781,851 downwards.
TATGTGTACTGTATGGGGGGTCTAGTATGTGTACTGTATGGGGGTCTAGTATGTGTACTGTATGGGGGTCTAGTATGTGTACTGTATGGGGGTCTAGTATGTGTACTGTATGGGGGTCTAGTATGTGTACTGTATGGGGGTCTAGTATGTGTACTGTATGGGGGTCTAGTATGTGTACTGTATGGGGGTCTAGTATGTGTACTGTATGGGGGGTCTAGTATGTGTACTGTATGGGGGTCTAGTATGTGTACTGTATGGGGGTCTAGTATGTGTACTGTATGGGGGTCTAGTATGTGTACTGTATGGGGGTCTAGTATGTGTACTGTATGGGGGGTCTAGTATGTGTACTGTATGGGGGTCTAGTATGTGTACTGTATGGGGGTCTAGTATGTGTACTGTATGGGGGTCTAGTAATGTGTACTGTATGGTGTTCTAGTATGTGTACTGTATGGGGGTCTAGTATGTGTACTGTATGGGGGTCTAGTATGTGTACTGTATGGGGGTCTAGTATGTGTACTGTATGGGGGTCTAGTATGTGTACTGTATGGGGGTCTAGTATGTGTACTGTATGGGGGTCTAGTATGTGTACTGTATGGGGGTCTAGTATGTGTACTGTATGGGGGTCTAGTATGTGTACTGTATGGGGGTCTAGTTATGTGTACTGTATGGGGGTCTAGTATGTGTACTGTATGGGGGTCTAGTATGTGTACTGTATGGGGGTCTAGTATGTGTACTGTATGGGGGTCTAGTATTGTGTACTGTATGGGGGTCTAGTATGTGTACTGTATGGGGGTCTAGTATGTGTACTGTATGGGGGTCTAGTATGTGTACTGTATGGGGGTCTAGTATGTGTACTGTATGGGGGTCTAGTATGTGTACTGTATGGGGGTCTAGTATGTGTACTGTATGGGGGTCTAGTATGTGTACTGTATGGGGGTCTAGTATGTGTACTGTATGGGGGTCTAGTATGTGTACTGTATGGGGGTCTAGTATGTGTACTGTATGGGGGTCTAGTATGTGTACTGTATGGGGGTCTAGTATGTGTACTGTATGGGGGTCTAGTATGTGTACTGTATGGGGGTCTAGTATGTGTACTGTATGGGGGTCTAGTTTGTGTACTGTATGGGGGTCTAGTATGTGTACTGTATGGGGGTCTAGTATGTGTACTGTATGGGGGTCTAGTATGTGTACTGTATGGGGGTCTAGTATGTGTACTGTATGGGGGTCTAGTTTGTGTACTGTATGGGGTCTAGTATGTGTACTGTATGGGGGTCTAGTATGTGTACTGTATGGGGGTCTAGTATGTGTACTGTATGGGGGTCTAGTATGTGTACTGTATGGGGGTCTAGTATGTGTACTGTATGGGGGTCTAGTATGTGTACTGTATGGGGGTCTAGTATGTGTACTGTATGGGGGTCTAGTATGTGTACTGTATGGGGGTCTAGTTGTGTACTGTATGGGGGTCTAGTATGTGTACTGTATGGGGGTCTAGTATGTGTACTGTATGGGGGTCTAGTATGTGTACTGTATGGGGGTCTAGTATGTGTACTGTATGGGGGTCTAGTTTGTGTACTGTATGGGGGTCTAGTATGTGTACTGTATGGGGGTCTAGTATGTGTACTGTATGGGGGTCTAGTATGTGTACTGTATGGGGGTCTAGTATGTGTACTGTATGGGGGTCTAGTATGTGTACTGTATGGGGGTCTAGTACGTGTACTGTATGGGGGTCTAGTATGTGTACTGTATGGGGGTCTAGTATGTGTACTGTATGGTGTTCTGGTATGTGTACTGTATGGTGTTCTCGTATGTGTTGGGTTCTAGTATGTGTACTGTGTGGGGTTCTAGTATGTGTCCTGTGTGGGGATCTAGTGTGTGTGCTATATGGGGTTCTAGTGTGTGTGCTATATGGGGTTCTAGTATGTGTGTACTGTTTGGGGTTCTAGTATGTGTACTGTATGGTGTACTAGTGTATGTACGGTATGGGGTTCTAGTACGTGTACTGTATGGTGTACTAGTGTATGTACTGTATGGGGTTCTAGTAGTTGTACTCTACAGTATTTACCATCATACTAACAGGATCAGCATCTGTCTTTGAACCAGAATCAAAGTTGTGACCTTGACATTGAATAGTCGGCTGAATTATCTCAATGTTGTGTTTTTACCCCCATATGTTCCCAATCCAAACACACATTAAGTGCAATTACTGAGCTTTAAAGGCACCACAACAACATCTAACAACATCTAACATGATAAATGCATTATTAACCAACCAACCGGCCAGTCCAGACTCTAAGGCTACTGGTGGGGCATTCTGGGTAAATACTTCACATTTGGTTAATGAATTCCTTTGGACTAAAAGCAGAGTATTGATTTCAGTAATGGATTTACAAATATATTGGACATCCATGGTGGCTAATTAAAATAATATATATGAACTATAAATTATCTGTAAAAGGACCAAAGTGATGCCCACTGCAGGTCAATGGAGTGTGGCGCTGTTAAAACTAGTCATTACTGGTCATTGCCATGATACACTGGCAATCTTTTGATGCCCAATGGTTGCTGCAACTATTTTAAGTTGAAAATGAGCAACTTTTTACGATCTAGGGAATCTTGATACCTAGCGGGCAATTTGTAGGAATCTTCCAAATCAGAGCGCAGATATCGGTCATGTGATCTGTCTTCTGTTCCACATGGCGACCGTTTCTGAGCTGAAGCAGGAGAGAAAATCAACTCGTGTTGGAGTGAAATATGTTGCTCCACTACAACATTACATCGTGATGCTTTAATACATCCCATAATGTGTTCCGTTTGTCATGTTTAACCGATGAAAATATCCAAGGTGGTGCTCATGCTAATCGATTAGCATGCTAACCGCAGCCCATGCTAAGTCAATGGGACAAACAGGCTAATTCGCTAGCTAGCTGGTCATGTAGATTTTACAATTCCCTTTTATATTGTTTTTCTTTGTATGTTTAACTAGTTGGCTAGCTGGATGAATACCATTTTACACCTCCTAGGTGTTACGGTTTTCCTCCGTCGAAAGAGAGTCGGACCAAAATGCAGCGTGGTTAATACGATACATGTTTAATGACGAAATAAACACGACACGACAATACACAATTTTTTTTTTACAAATTTAATTAAATTAAATTTTAAAAAAATTTAAAAAACGGAACGTGAAAACCTATACAGCCTATCTGGTGACAACTAACACAAAGACATGAACAATCACCCACGAAACACAAAGAATATGGCTGCCTAAATATGGTTCCCAATCAGAGACAACGAGAATCACCTGCCTCTGATTGAGAACCGCCTCAGGCAACCATAGACTATGCTAGACAACCCCACTAAGCCACAATCACAAAACCTACGAAAAAAACCCATACATAAACACAACACAAAATAAACCCATGTCACACCCTGGCCTGGCCAAATAAAGAAAGAAAACACAAAATACTAAGACCAGGGCGTGACACTAGGTTAGAATGATTAATTAAGAAGTTCTCTGTATGTAGCTATTCTTATGTCTGCGTTGCCTTTGACTTGACTGGCAGTAGGTTGAGTAGACGCACAGGGCCAGGGGATAATGAGCTTTAAATTGCTATCTGCTGCTTCACATGAAATATATGATTCATGTCTATGATGCTTTACTCATCGTTGCTCCAGTGTCATTGCCTGGCAATGTTGCCCCTCAGGGGCGGCAGGTAGCCTAGTGGTTAGAGCATTGGACTAGAAACTGAAAAGTTGCAAGATCAACTCCCCGAGCTGACAAGGTAAAAATCTGTTGTTCTGCCCCTGAACAAGGCAGTTAACCCACAGTTCCTAGGCCTTCATTGAAAATAAGAATTTGTTCTTAACTGACTTGCCTAGTTAAAAAAAAAAAGGTTAAATGCAAAATGGCCAATGGTTTGGATGGCACAGTGATTCTCTACACGATACTTGCTTGTTCTGTCATGTAAACTGAAATTAGATGAACTATTAGAATTTTAGCATTCAGGAAACGGTGGAGCGATTTCTGCAAAGGACACTTTTTATAGGCATGATACGATGTGAAGTGATACTTTCTCTAACCACGAATATTTCATTTTCAGTTGTTTGAAGCAGGTGTACAAAACCTAAAGTTAAAGACACAAAAAAATTAACTTAAGCACTAGAAGCATAAAAATAGCTCAAATAGAAAGAATCTACGGCTTCTTAGACTTGCTTTCAATGAGAATCACAGATCTATAACTTGTATTTCTATGTGAATATGGTCTGGTCGCCCAAAAAGTTACATATCGCACATTTAAAGGATCTAAGGCACGCTGTTCTCTATACAGTGCACTACTTTTGACCTGGCCTCCATAGGGCCCTGGTAGAAAGTAGTGCACTATAAAGGGAATATAGTGCCATTTGGGATGCAGACAATTGAGGCAAAAGGACAGGTTATAAGACTGGGTCACTTTATTTGGATCGTCTACAGATAGAAAATCCAGACTCTGTACAGATGGTCTTACTATCAACACAATATCTGTTGATAAGGTTAGGGTTATAAAACATAAACAAATATTACAAAAATAAATGTTGGTTGAATCTAGGAGATATTTTTTAAATGTAGAAATATTTTTAATTTTTTTAACACACAGTATTTAACCCCTTATTTTTGGGGTTAGGCACAAAACTACCTTCATACTTCCATTCATAAAAATAAAAAACCGGTACCAGTTACCTTCAGACAAGTGCCTTGACATTAGTGGTGATTTTAGAGGTAAAGGGAGACCAGCATCATGTTCGTGAGAGTCTCCCCTTTCCATAGAGTGGTCATAATAGTTCAGACGCTACAGATGTTTTTGTGAGAAGACCGATTTTACATGTATTTTCACATCTACAACATGGATACCCTGCTCTGCTCTACAACATGGATACCCTGCTCTACAACATGGATACCCTGCTCTGCTCTACAACATGGATACCCTGCTCTGCTCTACAACATGGATACCCTGCTCTACAACATGGATACCCTGCTCTGCTCTACAACATGGATACCCTGCTCTACAACATGGATACCCTGCTCTACAACATGGATACCTTGCTCTGCTCTACAACATGGATACCCTGCTCTACAACATGGATACCCTGCTCTGCTCTACAACAAGGATACCCTGCTCTACAACATGGATACCCTGCTCTGCTCTACAACATGGATACCCTGCTCTACAACATGGATACCCTGCTCTGCTCTACAACATGGATACCCTGCTCTACAACATGGATACCCTGCTCTACAACATGGATAGCCTGCTCTGCTCTACAACATGGATACCCTGCTCTACAACATGGATACCCTGCTCTACAACATGGATAGCCTGCTCTGCTCTACAACATGGATACCCTGCTCTACAACATGGATACCCTGCTCTGCTCTACCACATGGATACCCTGCTCTACAACATGGATACCCTGCTCTGCTCTACAACATGGATACCCTGCTCTACAACATGGATACCCTGCTCTGCAACATGGATACTCTGCTCTGCTCTGCAACATGGATACCCTGCTCTGCTCTACAACATGGATACCCTGCTCTGCTCTACAACATGGATAGCCTGCTCTACAACATGGATACCCTGCTCTACAACATGGATACCCTGCTCTACAACATGGATACCCTGCTCTGCAACATGGATACCCTGCTCTACAACATGGATACCCTGCTCTACAACATGGATACCCTGCTCTACAACATGGATACCCTGCTCTGCAACATGGATACCCTGCTCTACAACATGGATACCCTGCTCTACAACATGGATACCCTGCTCTACAACATGGATACCCTGCTCTACAACATGGATACCCTGCTCTACAACATGGATACTCTGCTCTAGAACATGGATACCCTGCTCTACAACATGAATACCCTGCTCTACAACATGGATACCCTGCTCTACAACATGGATACCCTGCTCTGCAACATGGATACCCTGCTCTACAACATGGATACCCTGCTCTGCTCTGCAACATGTATACCCTGCTCTGCTCTGCATCATGGATACCCTGCTCTACAACATGGATACCCTGCTCTGCTCTGCAACATGGATACCCTGCTCTGCAACATGGATACCCTGCTCTGCAACATGGATACCCTGCTCTGCTCTACAACATGGATAGCCTGCTCTGCTCTACAACATGGATACCCTGCTCTGTAACATGGATACCCTGCTCTGCTCTACAACATGGATGCTCTGCAACACGGATACCCTTTTCTTCAACATGGATACCCTGCTCTACAACATGGATACCCTGCTCTGCAACATGGATACCCTGCTCTACAACATGGATACCCTGCTCTGCTCTACAACATGGATACCCTGCTCTGCTCTACAACATGGATGCTCTGCAACGTGGATACCCTGCTCTGCTCTACAACATGGATACCCTGCAACATGGATAGCCTGCTCTGCTCTACAACATGGATACCCTGCTCTACAACATGGATACCCTGCTCTACAACATGGATACCCTGCTCTACAACATGGATAGCCTGCTCTGCTCTACCACATGGATACCCTGCTATGCTCTGCAACATGGATACCCTGCTCTACAACATGGATAGCCTGCTCTGCTCTACAACATGGATACCCTGCTCTACAACATGGATACCCTGCTATGCTCTGCAACATGGATAGCCTGCTCTGCTCTACAACATGGATACCCTGCTCTACAACATGGATACCCTGCTCTACAACATGGATACCCTGCTCTGCAACATGGATACCCTGCTCTACAACATGGATACCCTGCTCTGCTCTACAACATGGATACCCTGCTCTGCTCTACAACATGGATGCCCTGCAACGTGGATACCCTGCTCTGCTCTACAACATGGATACCCTGCAACATGGATAGCCTGCTCTGCTCTACAACATGGATACCCTGCTCTACAACATGGATACCCTGCTCTACAACATGGATACCCTTTTCTTCAACATGGATACCCTGCTCTACAACATGGATACCCTGCTCTGCAACATGGATACCCTGCTCTACAACATGGATACCCTGCTCTGCTCTACAACATGGATACCCTGCTCTGCTCTACAACATGGATGCTCTGCAACGTGGATACCCTGCTCTGCTCTACAACATGGATACCCTGCAGCATGGATAGCCTGCTCTGCTCTACAACATGGATACCCTGCTCTACAACATGGATACCCTGCTCTACAACATGGATACCCTGCTCTACAACATGGATAGCCTGCTCTGCTCTACCACATGGATACCCTGCTATGCTCTGCAACATGGATACCCTGCTCTACAACATGGATAGCCTGCTCTGCTCTACAACATGGATACCCTGCTCTACAACATGGATACCCTGCTATGCTCTGCAACATGGATAGCCTGCTCTGCTCTACAACATGGATACCCTGCTCTACAACATGGATACCCTGCTCTACAACATGGATACCCTGCTCTGCAACATGGATACCCTGCTCTCCAACATGGATAGCCTGCTCTGCTCTACAACATGGATACCCTGCTTTACAACATGGATACCCTGCTATGCTCTGCAACATGGATACCCTGCTCTGCAACATGGATAGCCTGCTCTGCTCTACAACATGGATACCCTGCTGTACAACATGGATACCCTGCTCTACAACATGGATACCCTGCTCTACAAGATGGATACCCTGCTCTGCAACATGGATACCCTGCTCTACAACATGAATACCCTGCTCTACAACATGGATACCCTGCTCTACAACATGGATACCCTGCTCTGCAACATGGATACCCTGCTCTACAACATGAATACCCTGCTCTACAACATGGATACCCTGCTCTACCAGACACTGAGACAGAGAGACAGAGAGAGTAATTACTATGATATAAGCCGTTAGCTACATGCATTTGCATGATCTCACTGCCAGATTCTCCATTTTAGAGTTAGTCGTATCAGATCCTGGTGTCAGGAACTAGCAGAGCAGGGGATAAATCTACCCAGCACCTTGTCTGTCCCACACCGACACTACGATTACATCAAATGGAAGAATTAGTGGCTCTCTTTATCACCAGTCCCAAATGACACCCTATTGTAGGTCCTTGTCGACCCTGGTCAAAAGGAGTGCACTACATAGGGAATAGTGGCCCATTTAGGATGCAGTCCTCCCCCCCTCCACCCCCCCCCCCACCACCATGGCCATTTATAAGCTAACGTGCAGATCTGAAATGATCTTCCCTCTGCTGTGGTCTACGGTCCATAAATCTATTATATAGAGCTTTGGCTGTTACTCTTCTTTTTTCAGGCCATGCACTTTCATTACTCCATGTATATGTAATCCCCATTCCACCATCATGGCGTATAGGCCTGTTGAAGACAGTGATTTATTACATCAAATGGTATGTTGAAGGTCATTGTGTATAACATCCCTGTAAGTGTTAAATAGATAGTGAACAGTGAATGGATTAGCGAGGTCAAGTACATTCAGATGCATGGGGAATGTCTCAAACAATGCTTTTAACGTGACCTTAGGTCATTGTGTATAACATCACTGTAAGTGTTAAATAGATAGTGAACAGTGAATGGATTAGCGAGGTCAAGTACATTCAGATGCATGGGGAATGTCTCAAACAATGCTTTTTAACGTGACCTTAGGTCATTGTGTATAACATCCCTGTAAGTGTTAAATAGATAGTGAACAGTGAATGGATTAGCGAGGTCAAGTACATTCAG
>NW_022261979.1:9755623-9768123 GCF_002021735.2 Oncorhynchus kisutch | reverse complement strand
TCAATTGAATGGCTTTGTGCATACACTATGTATACAAAAGTATGTGGACACACCTTCAAATTAGTGGATTTGGCTATTTCAGTCATACCCGTTTCTGACAGGTGTATGACATTGAGCATACTGCCATGCAATATCCATAGACAAACACTGGCAGTAGATTGAAAGTCACTGAGCTCTTCAGTAAGGCCAATGTGGCCCCGTCACAGGATGCCACCTTTCCAACACATTTCTGTCCTGCCCGGTCAACTGTAAGTGCAATTATTGTGAACTGGAAACGTCTAGGAGCAACAAAGGCTCAGTCACAAAGTGGTGTGGAAGAACTTGACTGGTCTTCACAGAGCCCTGACCTCAACCCCATCAAACACCTTTGGGATGAATTGGAACACAGACTGCAAGCCTGAAGGCCTAATCGTCCAACATTACTGCCCGACCTCAAAAATGTTTGGGGCTAAATTGAAGCAAGTCCCCGCAGCAATGTTCCAACATCTAGTGGAAAGCCTTCCCAGAAGAGTGGAGGCTGTTATAGCAGCAATGTTCCATCATCTAGTGGAAAGCCTTCCCAGAAGAGTGGAGGCTGTTACAGCAGCAATGTTCCATCTAGTGGAAAGCCTTCCCAGAAGAGTGGAGGCTGTTATAGCAGCAATGTTCCAACATCTAGTGGAAAGCCTTCCCAGAAGAGTGGAGGCTGTTATAGCAGCAATGTTCCATTATCTAGTAGAAAGCCTTCCCAGAAGAGTGGAGGCTGTTATAGCAGCAATGTTCCAACATCTAGTGGAAAGCCTTCCCAGAAGAGTGGAGGCTGTTATAGCAGCAATGTTCCATCTAGTGGAAAGCCTTCCCAGAAGAGTGGAGGCTGTTATAGCAGCAATGTTCCAACATCTAGTGGAAAGCCTTCCCAGAAGAGTGGAAGCTGTTATAGCAGCAATGTTCCAAAATCTAGTGGAAAGCCTTCCCAGAAGAGTGGAGGCTGTTATAGCAGCAATGTTCCAACATCTAGTGGAAAAACTTCCCAGAAGAGTGGAGGCTGTTATAGCAGCAATGTTCCAACATCTAGTGGAAAGCCTTCCCAGAAGAGTGGAGGCTGTTATGGCAGCAATGTTCCAACATCTAGTGGAAAGCCTTCCCAGAAGAGTGGAGGCTGTTATAGCAGCAATGTTCCAACATCTAGTGGAAAACCTTCCCAGAAGAGTGGAGGCTGTTATAGCAGCAATGTTCCAACATCTAGTGGAAAGCCTTCCCAGAAGAGTGGAGGCTGTTATAGCAGCAATGTTCCAACATCTAGTGGAAAGCCTTCCCAGAAGAGTGGAGGCTGTTATAGCAGCAATGTTCCATTATCTAGTAGAAAGCCTTCCCAGAAGAGTGGAGGCTGTTATAGCAGCAATGTTCCAACATCTAGTGGAAAGCCTTCCCAGAAGAGTGGAGGCTGTTATAGCAGCAATGTTCCATCTAGTGGAAAGCCTTCCCAGAAGAGTGGAGGCTGTTATAGCAGCAATGTTCCAACATCTAGTGGAAAGCCTTCCCAGAAGAGTGGAAGCTGTTATAGCAGCAATGTTCCAACATCTAGTGGAAAGCCTTCCCAGAAGAGTGGAGGCTGTTATAGCAGCAATGTTCCAACATCTAGTGGAAAGCCTTCCCAGAAGAGTGGAGGCTGTTATAGCAGCAATGTTCCAACATCTAGTGGAAAGCCTTCCCAGAAGAGTGGAGCTGTTATAGCAGCAATGTTCCAACATCTAGTGGAAAGCCTTCCCAGAAGAGTGGAGGATGTTATAGCAGCAATGTTCCAACATCTAGTGGAAAGCCTTCCCAGAAGAGTGGAGGATGTTATAGCAGCAATGTTCCAACATCTAGTGGAAAGCCTTCCCAGAAGAGTGGAGGCTGTTATGGCAGCAATGTTGCAACATCTAGTGGAAAGCCTTCCCAGAAGAGTGGAGGCTGTTATAGCAGCAATGTTCCAACATCTAGTAGAAAGCCTTCCCAGAAGAGTGGAGCTGTTATAGCAGCAATGTTCCAACATCTAGTGGAAAGCCTTCCCAGAAGAGTGGAGGCTGTTATAGCAGCAATGTTCCAACATCTAGTGGAAAGCCTTCCCAGAAGAGTGGAGGCTGTTATAGCAGCAATGTTCCAACATCTAGTGGAAAGCCTTCCCAGAAGAGTGGAGGATGTTATAGCAGCAATGTTCCAACATCTAGTGGAAAGCCTTCCCAGAAGAGTGGAGGCTGTTATAGCAGCAATGTTCCAACATCTAGTGGAAAGCCTTCCCAGAAGAGTGGAGGCTGTTATAGCAGCAATGTTCCAACATCTAGTGGAAAGCCTTCCCAGAAGAGTGGAGGCTGTTATAGCAGCAATGTTCCAACATCTAGTGGAAAGCCTTCCCAGAAGAGTGGAGGCTGTTATAGCAGCAATGTTCCAACATCTAGTGGAAAGCCTTCCCAGAAGAGTGGAGGCTGTTATAGCAGCAATGTTCCAACATCTAGTGGAAAGCCTTCCCAGAAGAGTGGAGGCTGTTATAGCAGCAATGATCCAACATCTAGTGGAAAGCCTTCCTAGAAGAGTGGAGGCTGTTATAGCAACAATGTTCCAACATCTAGTGGAAAGCCTTCCCAGAAGAGTGGAGGCTGTTATAGCAGCAATGTTCCAACATCTAGTGGAAAGCCTTCCCAGAAGAGTGGAGGCTGTTATAGCAGCAATGTTCCAACATCTAGTGGAAAGCCTTCCCAGAAGAGTGGAGGCTGTTATAGCAGCAATGTTCCATCATCTAGTAGAAAGCCTTCCCAGAAGAGTGGAGGCTGTTATAGCAGCAATGTTCCAACATCTAGTGGAAAGCCTTCCCAGAAGAGTGGAGGATGTTATAGCAGCAATGTTCCAACATCTAGTGGAAAGCCTTCCCAGAAGAGTGGAGGCTGTTATAGCAGCAATGTTCCAACATCTAGTGGAAAGCCTTCCCAGAAGAGTGGAGGCTGTTATAGCAGCAATGTTCCAACATCTAGTGGAAAGCCTTCCCAGAAGAGAGGAGGCTGTTATAGCAGCAATGTTCCAACATCTAGTGGAAAGCCTTCCCAGAAGAATGGAGGCTGATATAGCAGCAAAAAAGGGAACCAACCTATTAATGCCCATGAGTTTGTAATGAGATGTTGGACAAGCAGGTGTCCATATACTTTTAGCCATGTGGTGTATCTGTCATCTGTAAATAACGCTACTAAACTAGAGTTTGTTACAATGGGGGCTCTAGCCCGGCCAGACCTAAAACATCTATTTAAAGTAAACCAAACAGGGAGGGTTGTAGACACTAACCACATATGAATCCAACTGTAACTGTCTGTCAAGTTGGAGCTGGATAAACATCTGTATTATCATGGGCAGGGCTCCTACCCCCTTAGCTGGAATCAATGTCAATGATGTTTAAATCCATAGTCATGCTATCAAATGGAAATGGAAGCACTTTTAGATTATACACACAAACAATGAGAAAGTAGTACACAACGCAATGAATCCTCCATTTTAAAATAACCAGTCCCTCAGAGTTGGGATCGTAGTACACAACGCAATGAATCCTCCATTTTAAAATAACCAGTCCCTCAGAGTTGGGATCGTAGTACACAACGCAATGAATCCTCCATTTTAAAATAACCAGTCTCTCAGAGTTGGCACTATTTCATGGCTATTAGGAACTTTATTACATTAGAATATATGTCACGTGGTATAAAATGATTAGAGACAGGCGCAGGAATACGTAATAGGAGGGGTTTAATACTCCACCCAACAATACAACATGAAAAGGCACGGGGCGGGGGACGGAGCCCCAACAAGCACGTATACAGGCGCAGGAATACGTAATAGAGGGGTTACTCCAACGATACAACATGAAAAGGCACGGGGCGGGGGACGGAGCCCCAACAAACACGTATACAGGCGCAGGAATACGTAATAGAGGGGTTACTCCAACGATACAACATGAAAAGGCACGGGGCGGGGGACGGAGCCCCAACAAACACGTATACAGGCGCAGGAATACGTAATAGAGGGGTTACTCTAACAATACAACATGAAAAGGCACGGGGCGGGGGACGGAGCCCCAACAAACACGTATACAGGCGCAGGAATACGTAATAGAGGGGTTACTCCAACAATACAACATGAAAAGGCACGGGGCGGGGGACGGAGCCCCAACAAACACGTATACAGGCGCAGGAATACGTAATAGAGGGGTTACTCTAACAATACAACATGAAAAGGCACGGGGCGGGGGACGGAGCCCCAACAAACACGTATACAGGCGCAGGAATACGTAATAGAGGGGTTACTCCAACAATACAACATGAAAAGGCACGGGGCGGGGGACGGAGCCCCAAACACAAAAACACAGGACGAGACCCGTAATAACAAACCAAACAAGAGACAGGGGTTAAACCTCTACTAAATATACAGGACGAGACCCGTAAAAACAAACCAAACAAGAGACAGAGGTTAAACCTCTACTAAATACACGGGACGAGACCCGTAATAACAAACCAAACAAGAGACAGAGGTTAAACCTCTACTAAATATACAGGACGAGACCCGTAATAACAAACCAAACAAGAGACAGAGGTTAAACCTCTACTAAATATACAGGACGAGACCCGTAATAACAAACCAAACAAGAGACAGGGGTTAAACCTCTACTAAATATACAGGACGAGACCCGTAAAAACAAACCAAACAAGAGACAGGGGTTAAACCTCTACTAAATATACAGGACGAGACCCGTAATAACAAACCAAACAAGAGACAGAGGTTAAACCTCTACTAAATACACGGGACGAGACCCGTAATAACAAACCAAACAAGAGACAGAGGTTAAACCTCTACTAAATATACAGGACGAGACCCGTAATAACAAACCAAGCAAGAGACAGAGGTTAAACCTCTAATAAATATACAGGACGAGACCCGTAATAACAAACCAAACAAGAGAAAGAGGTTAAACCTCTACTAAATATACAGGACGAGACCCGTAATAACAAACCAAACAAGAGACAGGGGTTAAACCTCTACTAAATACACGGGACGAGACCCGTAATAACAAACCAAACAAGAGACAGAGGTTAAACCTCTACTAAATATACAGGACGAGACCCGTAATAACAAACCAAACAAGAGACAGAGGTTAAACATCTACTAAATATACGGGACGAGACCCGTAATAACAATTGCACAAAACAAGCAGCATGAAAGCCGAAACAACAACACAGGTACACACAGGACCAACGGACCTGGTAACAATAACACAGGTACACACAGGACCAACGGACCTGGTAACAATAACACAGGTACACACAGGACCAACGGACATGGTAACAATAACACAGGACCAACGGACCTGGTAACAATAACACAGGACCAACGGACCTGGTAACAATAACACAGGACCAACGGACATGGTAACAATAACACAGGTACACACAGGACCAACGGACCTGGTAACAATAACACAGGACCAACGGACATGGTAACAATAACACAGGTACACACAGGACCAACGGACATGGTAACAATAACACAGGTACACACAGGACCAACGGACATGGTAACAATAACACGGGTACACACAGGACCAACGGACATGGTAACAATAACACAGGTACACACAGGACCAACGGACATGGTAACAATAACACAGGTACACACAGGACCAACGGACATGGTAACAATAACACAGGTACACACAGGACCAACGGACATGGTAACAATAACACAGGTACACACAGGACCAACGGACATGGTAACAATAACACAGGACCAACGGACATGGTAACAATAACACAGGTACACACAGGACCAACGGACCTGGTAACAATAACACAGGTACACACAGGACCAACGGACATGGTAACAATAACCGACAAGACAATGGCGAGCAGAGGGCACATGTATACAATTACGAATCAGGGGGAAATAGGAACCAGGTGTGCGTAATTAGACCAGACACTCCGGGGTTGGTGGCAATGAAGCATTTCAGTGACACCTAGAAGCCGATGACGTAGACCTCCGGAACTGGTACACGGAATGAGCAGCAGTACCGGAGGGATCCATGACAGTATATGACTAGTTATTGGGGGGGAAAGGGGGGCTCTTTGCATCAGTTATTATCAAAAGACTGCAATTTTGTGCCAGGACTGTGTGGTTCTTGATTTAATATCTTTCTCATTTCATGTTCTGGTTGATTCTTTGATCATATCATTAAATCTATCTGGGGTTGAAAATCATGTAGGCCTACAGCTTAAACAGTTAACCCTTTAGTTTAGTTGCATGTTGAGCTTAAACAATTAACCCTTTAGTTTAGTTCCAGTTGTCACGCCTTGGTCTTAGTATTTTGTGTTTTCTTTAATTATTTGTTCAGGCCAGGGTGTGACATGGGTTATTGTGTTGTCGTATTGGGGTTTTTGTAGGCATTGGGATTGTGGCTGATTAGGGGTGTGTCTAGCATAGGCTTGGCTGCCTGAGGCGGTTCTCAATCAGAGTCAGGTGATTCTCGTGGTCTCTGATTGGGAACCATATTTAGGTAGCCGGGGTTTCACTGTGTATTTTGTGGGTGATTGTTCCTGTCTCTGTGTAGTTTCACCAGATAGGCTGTAACAGGTTTTCGCGTTCTGTTTGTTGTTTTGTTTATATATAGTATTTCATGTATCGCTATTCTTCATTAAAAGACATGAGTAACCACCACGCTGCATGTCAGATAAATCAACCTTGATAAATCAGATAAATCAACCTTGTATTGTCTGTTATGTTATGAAGGACGTCTATATGAATGCATCATTCAACCATGGCAGCAACAATAACCAAACGGCCATGTCAATACAGCCGGCTGACATGGTTGGCTTGTGCTCCCTGGGAAATCCTGTAATTCACCATTGATTCTGTTACTCGCACGTATTTCCTCAATGCCAGCTATTCAATACACAAGCCACAACATGTAAGTCTCCGTGATAAAGAACATAACATGGGTTATGTTTCAATGGGGTTTAAAGTCAAACTACGATTGCTGTACGTTATCCAAATCGATTCATACAGTATAAATACCTGGATCTAGTGTCGGTAATCTACAGCTTTGGTGTGACCATAGGTACAACAAACCTCTTCTTCCATTATCCTCTCTGCAGCAGTCTAACGAAGCAATGAGGACGTACTGCTGTTGGTCCTGTCAAAGGTACAACAAACCTCTACTTCCATTAGCCTCTCTGCAGCAGTCTAACAAAGCAATGAGGACCTACTGCGATTGGTTCTGCCAGTCAGAGACAGCCCGGTCTGTGTCCCAAATGGTACCCTAATCCCAATCCCTACATCACCACAGTCCCTACATCACCACAGTCTCTACATCACCACAGCCTCTACATCACCACAGTCCCTACATCACCACAGTCCATACATCACCACAGTCCCTCCATCACCACAGTCCCTACATCACCACAGTCTCTACATCACCACAGCCCCTACATCACCACAGTTGCATTATGCATGGGCCAGACCTTGGTCTGTGGATCAATGTGCATGGTGGTCCAGCCGTGGTGTGTTTTTGTTTACAAGATTCTACATTTGTAATATTCGGATGGTAGACTAGTTTCCTGTCCAGAAGGTGTCCTGGTACATCAAGCTGTCTCACTACAGAAACAGGAGATAAGACTAATGTCCTGTCCAGGGGGTGTCCTGGTACATCAAGCTGTCTCACTACAGAAACAGGAGATAGACTAGTGTCCTGTCCAGGGGGTGTCCTGAACATCAGAAACAGGGGATAGACTAGTGTCCTGTCCAGGGGGTGTACTGGTACATCAAGCTGTCTCACTACAGAAACAGGAGATAGACTAGTGTCCTGTCCAGGGGGTGTCCTGGTACATCAAGCTGTCTCACTACAGAAACAGTAGATGAATGTGTGTCCTGTCCAGGGGGTGTCCTGTACATCAGAAACAGGGGATAGACTAGTGTCCTGTCCAGGGGGTGTACTGGTACATCAAGCTGTCTCACTACAGAAACAGGAGATAGACTAGTGTCCTGTCCAGGGGGTGTCCTGGTACATCAAGCTGTCTCACTACAGAAACAGGAGATAGACTAGTGTCCTGTCCAGGGGGTGTCCTGGTACGTCAAGCTGCCTCACTACAGAAACAGGAGATAGACTAGTGTCCTGTCCAGGGGGTGTCCTGGTACATCAAGCTGCCTCACTATAGTAACAGGAGCTACTGCTCCTATCAGCCGTTCTGGCTCGTACAAGCCCAGGCTCGTACAAGGCTACTTACTATACTACACCGAAGATCTTTGAAAATCTGTCAAACATGGAATGGTTCAATATCGACTGAGGGGAATATCTTTCTGAAGACCCTGATTTGACTAAAACATGTCCATACAGAACATGTGCCTCTCAGGTCATCGAGATAAATCACATTTAATATTTCACACTGGCAGTTGAATGACGACCAATTGGCTTCTGGTCTGCCAGGGTGAGTTAAGACAAAGGGTTCTGTGATGCATGGACATCTCCCAATCTAATTAACCTTCACACAACACTCATTCATTAAATCTCAACAAGGTCAACCTCTTTAATGGGGACAATTAAGCACCATCCCTGTATGACAGGAAGACAACAGCTTCCTACCAAGGCTCTCGTATGACAGGACGACAACAGCTTCCTTCCAAGGCTCTGGTATGACAGGAAGACAACAGCTTTCTACCAAGGCTCTGGTATAACAGGAAGACAACAACTTTCTACCAAGGCTCTGGTATGACAGGATGACAACAGCTTCCTACCAAGGCTCTGGTATGACAGGAAGACAACAGCTTTCTACCAAGGCTCTGGTATGACAGGAAGACAACAGCTTTCACCCAGGCTCTGGTATGACAGGAAGACAACAACTTTCTACCAAGGCTCTGGTATGACAGGGTAACAGGGACTCTGGATGGGGAGTTGTAGTGCTTAGAGAGGTACTGTAACTGACAATGTTAGAGAGAGGTACTGTAACTGACAACCTTAGAGAGAGGTACTGTAACTGACAACGTTAGAGAGAGGTACTGTAACTGACAACGTCAGAGAGAGGTACTGTAACTGACAATGTTAGAGAGAGGTACTGTAACTGACAATGCTAGAGAGAGGTACTGTAACTGACAACGTCAGAGAGAGGTACTGTAACTGACAACGTTAGAGAGAGGTACTGTAACTGATAACGTCAGAGAGAGGTACTGTAACTGACAAGGTTAGAGGTACTGTAACTGATAACGTCAGAGAGAGGTACTGTGACTGACAACGTCAGAGAGAGGTACTGTGACTGACAACGTCAGAGAGAGGTACTGTAACTGACAACGTCAGAGAGAGGTACTGTAACTGACAACGTTAGAGAGAGGTACTGTAACTGATAACGTCAGAGAGAGGTACTGTAACTGACAAGGTTAGAGGTACTGTAACTGATAACGTCAGAGAGAGGTACTGTGACTGACAACGTCAGAGAGAGGTACTGTGACTGACAACGTCAGAGAGAGGTACTGTAACTGACAACGTCAGAGAGAGGTACTGTAACTGACAACGTCAGAGAGAGGTGCTGTAACTGACAACGTTAGAGAGGGGTACTGAAACTGACAACGTCAGAGAGAGGTACTGTAACTGACAACGTCAGAGAGAGGTACTGTAACTGACAACGTCAGAGAGAGGTACTGTAACTGACAACGTTAGAGAGAGGTACTGTAACTGACAACGTCAGAGAGAGGTACTGTAACTGACAGTGTTAGAGGTACTGTAACTGACAACGTCAGAGAGAGGTACTGTAACTGACAGCGTTAGAGGTACTGTAACTGACAACGTCAGAGAGAGGTACTGTAACTGACAGCGTTAGAGGTACTGTAACTGACAACGTCAGAGAGAGGTACTGTAACTGACAAGGTTAGAGGTACTGTAACTGACAACGTTAGAGAGAGGTACTGTAACTGACAACGTCAGAGAGAGGTACTGTAACTGACAGTGTTAGAGGTACTGTAACTGACAACGTCAGAGAGAGGTGCTGTAACTGACAACGTCAGAGAGAGGTACTGTAACTGACAACGTCAGAGAGAGGTACTGTAACTGACAACGTTAGAGATACTGTAACTGATAACGTCACAGAGAGGTACTGTAACTGACAAGGTTAGAGAGAGGTACTGTAACTGACAACGTCAGAGAGAGGTACTGTAACTGACAGCGTTAGAGGTGCTGTAACTGACAACGTCAGAGAGAGGTGCTGTAACTGACAACGTCAGAGAGAGGTACTGTAACTGACAACGTCAGAGAGAGGTACTGTAACTGACAACGTTAGAGGTACTGTAATTGATAACGTCAGATAGAGGTACTGTAACTGACAAGGTTAGAGAGAGGTACTGTAACTGACAAGGTTAGAGAGAGGTACTGTAACTGACAAGGTTAGAGAGAGGTACTGTAACTGACAACGTCAGAGAGAGGTACTGTAACTGACAAGGTTAGAGAGAGGTACTGTAACTGACAACGTCAGAGAGAGGTACTGTAACTGACAACGTCAGAGAGAGGTACTGTAACTGACAACGTCAGAGAGAGGTACTGTAACTGATAACGTTAGAGAGAGGTACTGTAACTGACAATGTCAGAGAGAGGTACTATAACTGACAACGTCAGAGAGAGGTACTGTAACTGACAACGTCAGAGAGAGGTACTGTAACTGACAACGTCAGAGAGAGGTACTGTAACTGACAACGTTAGAGAGAGGTACTGTAACTGACAACGTTAGAGGTACTGTAACTGACAACGTCAGAGAGAGATACTGTAACTGACAACGCCAGAGAGAGGTACTGTAACTGACAACGTCAGAGAGAGGTACTGTAACTGACAACGTCAGAGAGAGGTACTGTAACTGACAACGTCAGAGAGAGGTACTGTAACTGACAACGTCAGAGAGAGGTACTGTAACTGACAACGCCAGAGAGAGGTACTGTAACTGACAACGTTAGAGGTACTGTAACTGACAACGCCAGAGAGAGGTACTGTAACTGACAACGTCAGAGAGAGGTACTGTAACTGACTGGAGTTCACAGTGTGTTGGAGTTAGCACTGTGCTTAAGTTGGCAGTGTGTTGGAGTTAGCAGTGTGTTGGAGTTAGCAGTGTGTTGGAGTTAGCAGTGTGTTGGAGTTAGCAGTGTGTTGGAGTTAGCGGTGTGTTGGAGTTAGCAGTGTGTTGGAGTTAGCAGTGTGTTGGAGTTAGCAGTGTGTTGGAGTTAGCAGTGTGTTGGAGTTAGCGGTGTGTTGGAGTTAGCAGTGTGTTGGAGTTAGCAGTGTGTTGGAGTTAGCAGTGTGTTGGAGTTAGCAGTGTGTTGGAGTTAGCAGTGTGTTGGAGTTAGCAGTGTGTTGGAGTTGGCAGTGTGTTGGAGTTAGCAGTGTGTTGGAGTTGGCAGTGTGTTGGAGTTAGCACTGTGCTTAAGTTGGCAGTGTGTTGGAGTTAGCAGTGTGTTGGAGTTAGCAGTGTGTTGGAGTTAGCAGGTGTTGGAGTTAGCGGTGTGTTGGAGTTAGCAGTGTGTTGGAGTTAGCAGTGTGTTGGAGTTAGCAGTGTGTTGGAGTTAGCAGTGTGTTGGAGTTAGCAGTGTGCTGGGTTTCGTGGTGTGCTGGACTATTAGGACAGCCACCGTCTCAGTACGACTCCGAGACCGAGGTTGGGATCGAATCCTAAGCGCATTGTAAAACGGTGTTGACATTGCACTTTTTAAAATGGTCAATGTTCCCTCATCCACTACCATAGCGGTCATGGTAAACGCTACAGATAACGGCTCATTCTACAACAAGCCTCGGATTGAAACCAGACACACCAAGACTGAGACGAGTCCTGCTGAGACTGAGCATGTCCTAATATGGACACCGTGTGGATAGATATCACACTACCGGGTTAATGAAGCGATTGTATCCAACAGCTTGCTGATGTTTCCCCCAAACAGAGTCTATTAACTAGGTATCGTTTAAATTGGGTTTTCCCCTCCAGACTTAGTCCTGTCTAACAGTGTGTGACCGGCCAAATGTGTCTGCCAGCTGTTCACCGCTCTTATCCTCAGGCTATTGGTGGGTTTGGGTCAGTACAACGTGTGTGTGTTGATGCACGATAGATCAGACGTAGTGGTCTTTGACGTAAACGTTGGTGGGTTTTTCTGTGTATCTTTCCAGGCCTTGTGATTTATAACACGAAGGATTACGTTGTCTTGTCATTAACTATCGTAGTGTGGGCCGTGCTAAACTGAACTCTCTTAGTGTGGGCCATGCTAAACTGAACTCTCTTAGTGTGGGCCATGCTAAACTGAACTCTCTTAGTGTGGGACACGCTAAACTGAAATCTCTTAGTGTGGGACATGCTAAACTGAACTCTCTTAGTGTGGGCCATGCTAAACTGAACTCTCTTAGTGTGGGCCGTGCTAAACTGAACTCTCTTAGTGTGGGACATGCTAAACTGAAATCTCTTAGTGTGGGCCACGCTAAACTGAACTCTCTTAGTGTGGGC
>NW_022261979.1:9740623-9750623 GCF_002021735.2 Oncorhynchus kisutch | reverse complement strand
CTACTCCTCCACACTATAGGGTGTCCCCTACTCCTCCACACTGTAGGGTGTCCCCTACTACGCCACACTGTAGAGTGTCCCCTACTCCTCCACACTGCAGGGTGTCCCCTTCTCCTCCACACTGCAGGGTGTCCCCTTCTCCTCCACACTGTAGGGTGTCCGCTACTCCTCCACACTGTAGAGTGTCCCCTACTCCTCCACACTGTAGGGTGTCCCCTACTCCTCCACACTGTAGGGTGTCCCCTACTCCTCCACACTGTAGGGTGTCCCCTACTCCTCCACACTGTAGAGTGTCCCCTACTCCTCCACACTGTAGGGTGTCCCCTACTCCTCTCCACACTGTAGGGTGTCCCCTACTCCTCTCCACACCGTAGGGTGTCTCCTACTCCGCCACACTGTGGGGTGTCCCCTACTCCTCCACACTGTAGGGTGTCCCCTACTCCTCCACACTGTAGGGTGTCCCCTACTCCTCCACACTGTAGGGTGTCCCCTACTCCTCCACACTGTAGGGTGTCCCCTACTCCTCCACACTGTAGGGTGTCCCCTACTACGCCACACTGTAGAGTGTCCCCTACTCCTCCACACTGCAGGGTGTCCCCTTCTCCTCCACACTGCAGGGTGTCCCATTCTCCTACAGTGTGGAGGAGTAGGTGACACTCCCCTACTCCTCCACACTGTAGGTTGTCCCCTACTCCTCCACACTGTAGGGTGTCCCCTACTCCTCCACACTGCAGGGTGTCCCCTTCTCCTCCACACTGCAGGGTGTCCCATTCTCCTCCACACTGTAGGGTGTCCGCTACTCCTCCACACTGTAGAGTGTCCCCTACTCTTCCACACTGTAGGGTGTCCCCTACTCCTCCACACTGTAGGGTGTCCGCTACTCCTCCACACTGTAGGGTGTCCCCTACTCCTCTCCACACTGTAGGGTGTCCCCTACTCCTCCACACTGTAGGGTGTCCCCTACTACGCCACACTGTAGGGTGTCCCCTACTCCTCCACACTGTAGGGTGTCCCCTACTCCTCCACACTGTAGGGTGTCCCCTACTCCTCCACACTGTAGGGTGTCCCCTACTCCTCCACACTGTAGGGTGTCCCCTACTCCTCCACACTGTAGGGTGTCCCCTACTACGCCACACTGTAGGGTGTCCCCTACTACGCCACACTGTAGGGTGTCCCCTACTACGCCACACTGTAGGGTGTCCCCTACTCCTCCACACTGTAGGGTGTCCCCTACTCCTCCACACTGTAGGGTGTCCCCTACTCCTCCACACTGTAGGGTGTCCGCTACTCCTCCACACTGTAGAGTGTCCCCTACTCCTCCACACTGTAGAGTGTCCCCTACGCCTGTCAGGAAGCATTCATTCTCTCACAGCGTCCTCGCCTAGCTGATGCGATGATATTTTCCTGATGTATTAACACGTTTCTTGTTGTTGCTCAGGCCTCCATTGATTTAGTGACTCTAATTTTGACCATCCTACAAGGAAAACAATTACAGGCAGTTTCGATCGGATTATTTTTCATTTTATTAGATTTATTTTACCTTTATTTTACCTTTATTTTACCTTTATTTTACCTTTATTTAAACTTGATTTAACCTTTATTTAACCTTTATTTAACCTTTATTTAAACTTGATTTAACCTTTATTTAAACTTGATTTAAACTTGATTTAACCTTGATTTAACCTTTATTTAACCTTTATTTAAACTTGATTTAACCTTTATTTAAACTTGATTTAAACTTGATTTAACCTTTATTTAACCTTTATTTAAACTTGATTTAAACTTGATTTAACCTTTATTTAAACTTGATTTAACCTTTATTTAAACTTGATTTAACCTTTATTTAAACTTGATTTAATCTTTATTTAACCTTTATTTAAACTTTATTTAACCTTTATTTAACGAGGCAAGTCAGTTAAGAACACATTCTTATTTACAATGACGGTCTAGGAACAGTGGGTTAACTGCCTTGTTCAGGGGCAGAACGACAGATTTGTACCTTGTCAGCTCAGGGGGTTTGAACTTGTAACCTTCCGGTTACTAGTCCAACGCTATGACAGAGAACATGACAGAGAACACGAGGGACACGTGCCCACTCAGATTTGTCATGTTGAATTTGTAATTATTATTATTTTATTTCTCTCTGTAATACTACTAGCCATATAGCATTTAAATGAAGTTAGCTTTAGCTAGCCCAGATAGGTCCCCAATCTCCCAACCTCAAAACTAGCTACTAATGAAGTTAGCTTTAGCTAGCCCAGATAGGTTTCCAATCTCCCAACCTCATAACTAGCTACTAATGAAGTTAGCTTTAGCTAGCCCAGATAGGTTTCCAATCTCCCATCCTCATAACTAGCTACTAATGAAGTTAGCTTTAGCTAGCCCAGATAGGTCCCCAATCTCCCAACCTCATAACTAGCTACCAATGAAGTTAGCTTTAGCTAGCCCAGATAGGTTCACAATCTCCCAACATCATAACTAGCTACCAATGAAGTTAGCTTTAGCTAGCCCAGATAGGTTCACAATCTCCCAACCTCATAACTAGCTACCAATGAAGTTAGCTTTAGCTAGCCCAGATAGGTTCACAATCTCCCAACCTCATAACTAGCTACCAATGAAGTTAGCTTTAGCTAGCCCAGATAGGTTCACAATCTCCCAACCTCATAACTAGCTACCAATGAAGTTAGCTTTAGCTAGCCCAGATAGGTTCACAATCTCCCAACCTCATAACTAGCTACCAATGAAGTTAGCTTTAGCTAGCCCAGATAGGTTCACAATCTCCCAACCTCATAACTAGCTACCAATGAAGTTAGCTTTAGCTAGCCCAGATAGGTTCACAATCTCCCAACCTCATAACTAGCTACCAATGAAGTTAGCTTTAGCTAGCCCAGATAGGTTTCCAATCTCCAAAACCTCATAACTAGCTACCAAGAAGAGATTTCAGGATATCAAGTTCGAGTAGCTAGCTTGTCTAATGATCTTATCTATCCTGCTGGCAAGGTTGGTTTGACTTCAGAAAATCAAGCAATAACCTAATGTGCTGAATAAGACTCACATTCCTTTCCATGTATCATCCAGATGTTAGCAGAGATGCAGAGAAGCACCAGTCAGGAGGATACAGACAGCTCCAGAGGAATGCTTAGATGTGCAGAAAAATAGACAGGTTTATGACACGGCATTAAGAATAATGATTACGGCTTTGGAATGCAATCCCAGCCATCTTCAGGTACTCTGTGCCCCCTTTCAGACAGACAGGTGCTAACACAGAGACAGACAGGCATTAACACAGAGACAGACAGGCACTAACACAGAGACAGACAGGCACGAACACAGAGACAGACAGGCACTAACACAGAGACAGACAGGCACGAACACAGAGACAGACAGACACTAACACATAGACAGACAGGCATTAACACAGAGACAGACAGGCACTAACACAGAGACAGACAGGCACTAACACAGAGACAGACAGGCACTAACACATAGACAGACAGGCACTAACACATAGACAGACAGGCATTAACACAGAGACAGACAGGCACTAACACATAGACAGACAGGCACTAACATAGAGACAGACAGGCACTAACACAGAGACAGACAGGCACTAACACAGAGACAGACAGGCACTAACACAGAGACAGACAGGCACTAACACAGAGACAGACAGGCACGAACACAGAGACAGACAGACACTAACACATAGACAGACAGGCATTAACACAGAGACAGACAGGCACTAACACAGAGACAGACAGGCACTAACACAGAGACAGACAGGCACTAACACAGAGACAGACAGGCACTAACACAGAGACAGACAGGCACTAACACAGAGACAGACAGGCACTAACACAGAGACAGACAGGCACTAACACATAGACAGACAGGCACTAACACAGAGACAGACAGGTACTTGACCAGGACCCATAGGGCAACCATGTTCCTATCTACTGAACATTGCAAGGCTACAGTTCCCTGTGACGTTCCATAGGCCTGTTTGAAGTCCTGGTCTTGTGACTGTTATATTTGTAAGGCTACAGGTCCCTGTGACGTTCCATAGGCCTGTCTGAAGTCCTGGTCTTGTGACTGTTATATTTGTAAGGCTACAGGTCCCTGTGACGTTCCATAGGCCTGTCTGAAGTCCCCAGTCTTGTGACTGTTATATTTGTAAGGCTACAGGTCCCTGTGACGTTCCATAGGCCTGTTTGAAGTCCCGGTCTTGTGACTGTTATATTTGTAAGGCTACAGGTCCCTGTGACGTTCCATAGGCCTGTTTGAAGTCCCGGTCTTGTGACTGTTATATTTGTAAGGCTACAGTTCCCTTTGACGTTCCATAGGCCTGTCTGAAGTCCCCCGTCTTGTGACAGTTGGATTTGTGACAATCATCATCACCCATCGTAACCATAGCGGACACTGCTATCATCCTCTTCTACCTCGTCACCTAATCTTTCCCAAACATTACTGTTCTGGTCCTCCCTTCTCTTTATGTTCAACTCTCCATTTCACAGCTTTTCTCTTATTGAATTAAACATCCGTGGATCGACATTAACTTTTTTCTGCCCGTTCCCAAAAGCATTTGGCGATTGGCATGTCGGCTCTTTGTGGCACATTGTCAGACCCTAAAGGTTTACACACTAATGACAGACAGACTACAATAATTCAAGGAGACCTCAACGTAGCCTATAGATATAACTTGCACAAGAATGATACATTTATGGATATTTTTAAGGTTTCGTTTTCTCTTTATTCAACCTGGACCGCCAGTTAAGATGGCAATCAAACTGCATCCGGTTTGGACAAGGGATTGTTTATCCTTACCAATATGGCCGACGAGTGACGTCATCACAACATGGGTTACTTCCTGTTATAGTCATGTGCCCCATCCAACATGGCAGCCGCCCCAGTGGCCATCTTATTGTTTACATACTAGCGTTGCTCTCCGTAGCATACTAACCCACTAGCCGCTGACCATAGTGCTAATGTTTGCCATGCCGACCCAGTAATGCCAGCATACTGTAGGCCTGTGGCTGTATCGGTGATGCCATATGAGGAGCTGTTAAATGGATTCACATCGCTGATATACTGAGAGACAATGACAATCAAATAAAAACACATTAGAGATCTTAGAAATGTTAATTTGAGATTAAAACACAGAAACACAGACACATTAGAGATCTTAGAAATGTTAATTTGAGATTAAAACACAGAAACACAGACACATTAGAGACAGAATAACTCTTTATTGCTTGTGATATGTGCGATTAATCAACATTGACACTGTTTCATTCCTAAAATAGTCGTTTTTAACAATTAAAAACATGTTTTTTTTTTTAAACACTTCACTTCAAAGAATAAACACTTGCATCACATCAAAAATGTACAAAACAAGATAACTGGTATGTCAGGGTAAACAACAACAGATCACTGAGTGGTAACAACAGGTTATTATTACTGTATTAAACCAGCTGGCCAACCTCCACTGATCCCTGATCTACTGGGTGAGCAGTAGTAGTTCCCTTTACTGGGAAAGGGGGGATACCTAGTCAACTGAACGCCTTCAACTGAGTTGTGTTTCCCCGCATTTAAACCCAACCCCTTCTGAATCAGAGAGGTGGGGGGGGGGGGGCTGTCATAGTCGACATCCACGTCTGCGGCGCCTTGGGGTACAGTGGGGTTTAACTGCCTTGCTCAGGGGCAGAACGACAGATTTTTAACCTTGTCAGCTCGGAGATTCAATCCAGGAATCTTTCGATTACTGGTCCAACGCTCTAAGAAGTATTTCTGTCTGTAATAAAGCCCCTTTGTGGGCTCATTCTGATTGGCTGGGCCTGCCTCAAAACTCATTCTGATTGGCTGGGCCTGCCTCAAAACTCATTCTGATTGGCTGGGCCTGCCTCAAAACTCATTCTGATTGGCTGGGCCTGCCTCAAAACTCATTCTGATTGGCTGGGCCTGCCTCAAAACTCATTCTGATTGGCTGGGTCTGGCTCCCCAGAGGATGGGCCTGGCTCCCCAGAGGATGGGCCTGGCTCCCCAGAGGATGGGCCTGGCTCCCCAGAGGATGGGCCTGGCTCCCCAGAGGATGGGCCTGGCTCCCAATTGAGTGGGTGTATGCCCTCCCAGGCCCACCCATGGCTGTGCCCCTGCCCAGTCATGTGAAATCCATAGATTAGGACCTAATTCATTTATTTCCATTGACTGCTTTCTTCAGGTGAACTGTAACTCCGTAAAATCATTGAAATTGTTGCAAGTTGCGTTTACATTTTGTTCAGAATATAATGGAAACCAGCAGCTCTATCGGAGACCACGACATGGTGGCGCTCGTTTTCAGGTAGACTGGTCTATTATACTAACCCTAACCTGTTAATACTAACACTAACCCTAACCTGTTAATACTAACACTAACCCTAACCTGTTAATACTAACCAATGGTAGACTGATCTATTATACTAACCCTAACCTGTTAATACTAACCCTAACCTGTTAATACTAACCAATGGTAGACTGATCTATTATACTAACCCTAACCTGTTAATACTAACCCTAACCTGTTAATACTAACCAATGGTAGACTGGTCTATTATACTAACCCTAACCTGTTAATACTAACCCTAACCTGTTAATACTAACCCTAACCCTAACCTGTTAATACTAACCAATGGTAGATTGGTCTATTATACTAACCCTAACCTGTTAATACTAACCCTAACCTGTTAATACTAACCAATGGTAGACTGATCTATTATACTAACCCTAACCTGTTAATCCTAACCCTAACCCTAACCTGTTAATACTAACCCTAACCTGTTAATACTAACCCTAACCTGTTAATACTAACCAATGGTAGACTGATCTATTATACTAACCCTAACCTGTTAATACTAACCCTAACCTGTTAATACTAACCCTAACCCTAACCTGTTAATACTAACCAATGGTATACTGGTCTAATATTCTAACCCTAACCTGTTAATACTAACCAATGGTATACTGGTCTAATATACTAACCCTAACCTGTTAATACTAACCAATGGTAGACTGGTCTATTATACTAACCCTAACCTGTTAATCCTAACCAATGGTAGACTGGTCTATTATACTAACCCTAACCTGTTAATTCTAACCAATGGTAGACTGGTCTATTATACTAACACTAACCTGTTAATCCTAACCCTAACCTGTTAATCCTAACCAATGGAGGACTGATCTATTATACTAACCCTAACCTGTTAATCCTAACCAATGGTATACTGGTCTATTATACTAACCCTAACCTGTTAATCCTAACCAATGGTATACTGGTCTATTATACTAACCCTAACCCTAACCTCTTAATCCTAACCAATGGTATACTGGTCTATTATACTAACCCTAACCTGTTAATCCTAACCCTAACCTGTTAATCCTAACCAATGGCATACTGGTCCATTATACTAACCCTAACTTGTTCATCCTAGCCAATGGTAGACTGGTCTATTATACTAACCCTAACCCTAACCTGTTAATCCTACTGATAGAGACATCCCCCCATCGACTTACAGCTGTAATCGCAGCAAAAGGTGGCGCTACAAAGTATTAACTTAAGGGGGCTGAATTATTTTGCACGCCCAATATTTCAGTTTTTGATTTGTTAAAAAGTTTGAAATATCCAATAAATGTCGTTCCACTTCATGATCGTGTCCCACTTGTTGTTGATTCTTCACAAAAAAAATACAGTTTTATATCTTTATGTTTGAAGCCTGAAATGTGGCAAAAGGTCGCAAAGTTCAAGGGGGCCGAATACTTTCGCAAGGCACTCTAGATATGAGACTACAGGGTTGTATAGGAGGAATATAGATATGGGACTACAGGGTTGTATAGGAGGAATATAGATATGGGACTACAGGGTTGTTGGGGTTGTATACGAGGAATATAGATATGGGACTACAGGGTTGTATAGGAGGAATATAGATATGGGACTACAGGGTTGTATAGGAGGAATATAGATATGGGACTACAGGGTTGTTGTTCTGCCACCTCTGGTCTAATCGAGAGCAGCTCTGTAGGGGTGGGAGGGGCAAGCTCTGTAGGGGTGGGAGGGCCAAGCTGTAGGGGTGGGAGGACCAAGCTCTGTAGGGGTGGGAGGGCCAAGCTCTGTAGGGGTGGGAGGACCAAGCTCTGTAGGGGTGGGAGGGCCAAGCTCTGTAGGGGTGGGAGGACCAAGCTCTGTAGGGGTGGGAGGGCCAAGCTCTGTAGGGGTGGGAGGACCAAGCTTTGTAGGTGGTAGGGGTGGGAGGGCCAAGCTCTGTAGGGGTGGGAGGGCCAAGCTCTGTAGGGGTGGGAGGGCCAAGCTCTGTAGGGGTGGGAGGGCCAAGCTCTGTAGGGGTGGGAGGACCAAGCTCTGTAGGGGTGGGAGGGCCAAGCTCTGTAGGGGTGGGAGGGCCAAGCTCTGTAGGGTTGGGAGGGCCAAGCTCTGTAGGGTCGGGAGGGCCAAGCTCTGTAGGGGTGGGAGGGCCAAGCTGTAGGGGTGGGAGGGCCAAGCTCTGTAGGGTTGGCTCTGTCCTGGCATCCTAATGATGGAACCAGCTTCCCCCTGAAATAGGACAGAAGAGTCCCTGTCCATCTTCTGAAAACATCTGACCCCCCCCCCCCCCCGTTACACATTCTCACCTCACCCCCCCCCTCACCCCCTAAAAAAAGAATAATCATAAAATGTTCCTAAAACACTTTCTAGCTCTGATTTTGCTGATAGCTATTTCATTCAGGATAAATATACTGACTATGACGGTGATATGAGGTTGTCCCACCTAGCTATCTGTAGATTAATGTACTGACTGTGATATGAGGTTGTCCCACCTAGCTATCTGTAGATGAATGTACTGACTATGATATGAGGTTGTCCCACCTAGCTATCTGTAGATGAATGTACTGACTGTGATATGAGGTTGTCCCGTCTAGCTATCTGTAGATGAATGTACTGACTATGACTGTGATATGTGGTTGTCCCACCTAGCTATCTGAAGATGAATGTACTGACTATGATATGAGGTTGTCCCACCTAGCTATCTGTAGATGAATGTACTGACTATGACTGTGATATGAGGTTGTCCCACCTAGCTATCTGAAGATGAATGTACTGACTATGATATGAGGTTGTCCCACCTAGCTATCTGTAGATTAATGTACTGACTATGACTGGTCCACCTAGCTATCTGTAGATAAATGTACTGACTATGACTGTGATATGTGGTTGTCTCACCTAGCTATCTGAAGATGAATGTACTGACTATGATATGAGGTTGTCCCACCTAGCTATCTGTAGATGAATGTACTGACTATGACTGTGATATGAGGTTGTCCCACCTAGCTATCTGTAGATGAATACACTAATTGTAAGTCGCTTTGGATAAGAGTGCCTGCTAAATGAATAAATGGATAAAATGTTGAATTGTAAAATGTAAAATGATGCCTGTAGAAAAAACAGCCTGTATTAGCCTGCCCTATATATATATATATATGAGAGTATTTGTGCTTGGCCGTTCGCAGCATGGTAATAACATTATAGACCGGCATACATTTGCTGACTCTCAGCATTTTTAATTAATGTACTTTAGTTCGTGAGGGAGTTCTACGAGGTCTAGTCACATGATCTAGTCACAACCATCATCTCCCGAGAATGTTGACAGTTTATTTATCCGTTTCCACGGAGCTCAGAGATGAAAGGGATTCCGTCTTCATCCCTAGGTAGCACTGTAGGACCATTTCAGCACCACAAATGAATTCACTCTCTCGCTTTGCTACTCCAGTACGCCAGTTGCTGCAATTTCCCAGAGGGTGGAAGATGGGGGAGGGGGAGGGGGGGGGGGGGGAGATGGTGGAGGGGGGTGAAGAATGGGGAAGGGGGGGGGGGGGGGGGGGGTAGAAGAAGGGGGAGGGTGGGGGAAGATGGGGGAGGGGGAGGGGGGGTAGAAGAAATGGGGAGGGGGGGGGGGGGTGGGTTGGAGAATGGGGGAGG
>NW_022261979.1:9691674-9740523 GCF_002021735.2 Oncorhynchus kisutch | reverse complement strand
GAGAGGGGAGAGGGATAGGGGAAAGAGAGAGAGAGAGGGAGAGAGGGGGGGGGAGGGGAGAGGGGAGGGAGAGGGGAGAGAGAGAGGGGAGAGGGAGAGGGGAAAGGAGAGAGAGAGAGGGGGAGAGGGAGAGAGAGAGGGGAGAGGGGAGAGAGAGAGAGAGGGGGGAGTTGGGGAAGAGAGAGGGGAGAGGGAGAGGGAAGGGGGGGAAGGAGAGAGAGAGAGAGAGAGAGAGAGAGAGAGAGAGAGAGGGGGGGGGAATTGGGGGGAAAAGAGAGAGAGCAGATAGAGAGAGGGGGAGGGGAGAGGGAGAGGGGAGAGAGAAGGGAGAGGAGAGAGAGAGACAGACAGACAGACAACAGAAGAACGAGAGAGAGAGAGAGAGAGAGAGAGAGAGGATGGGGAGAGAGACAGACAGACAGACAGATAGACAGAAAGAGAAACAGAAGAAAGAGAGAGAGACGTTGTTGCTTAGAAATATAAGACAAGACAGTTGTCAGTGTTGTGCATTCTGAAAAAAAATAGGCCAAGTATTATTACAAATATATAGGCCAACTATTACCCTTTTAAATACACAGGAGGTGATGTTGTTTTCGTGAGAATACGTGAGAGAGCATGAGTGATTGCCATATTTACGACAATGCAACATTTGTTTTCTATTGTAAAAATAATTTAGGGAGTTGCAAATATTTCAACCAATCTGTTATTAATATATATATTTTTTAAAGAGAACACATGAGGTTTTCTACCTCTATTATCCTGAATGGTATGAGTGACACAGTACCAGCAGCAAAACATCACATCCCCATGCTGCCACAGGAATATTCAGGAAGATCACGCTGCTATTTGAGGAGAATAGAAAACCTGCTCTCTCCTTCATTCCCATGTAGAGTGACAGGATTTGACCTCCAGAACGCTACGAGCCATTTCAGAAGACATCAGAGACGGAACGCTAGGCCTTCAGAAGCCAGTTGGCAGCTATACTAGATTTGTAGCTCTGCTCTGGGTGCCTTCATGGTGAGACACAGACAGATCAAATATAATTGTCATTTCTGACTGATCCCCTCTATCTATGAGAAAAAAAAGAGAGATACAGAGAGAGAGAGAGATGCAGAGAGAGGGGGGGGCAGAGGGAGAGAGAGGGGCAGAAGGAGAGAGAGAGAGAGAGAGAGAGAAGAGGAGGCAGAAGTAGAAGAGAGAAAGAGAAGGCAGAGAGAGAGAGAGAGAGAGGGGGAGGGGCAGAGAGAGAGAGAGAGAGAGAGAGAGAGAGAGAGAGAGAGAGGAGAGAGAGAGAGGCAGAAGGAGAGAGAGAGAGAGAGGGCAGAGGGAGAGAGAGAGAGAGAGAGGGGGCAGAGGAGAGAGAGAGAGAGAGAGGGGGGCAGAGAGGGAGCGAGATTTACAGTTGGTTAGATTTAAAAGAAGAGTAACAGTCAGTGGGTTAGAGGTAGAAGAAGAGTAACAAATAAAATAAAATGATAGTTGTCACATGTGCCCGAATACAACAGGTGTAGACCTTACAGTGAAATGCTGACTGACGAGCCCCTAACCGACAGTGCAGCTTAAAAAAATACAGATAAGAGATAAAAGTAACAAGTAATTAAAGAGGAGCAGGAAAAAATAACAATATATACAGGGGGGTGTGGAGGCTATATACAGGGTATACGGTACCGAGTCAATGTGGAGGCTATATACAGGGTATTACGGTACCGAGTCAATGTGGAGGCTATATACAGGGTGTTACGGTACAGAGTCAATGTGGAGGCTATATACAGGGTATTACGGTACAGAGTCAATGTGGAGGCTATATACAGGGTATTACGGTACAGAGTCAATGTGGAGACTATATACAGGGTATTACGGTACTGAGTCAATGTGGAGGCTATATACAGGGTATTACGGTACAGAGTCAATGTGGAGGCTATATACAGGGTATTACGGTACCGAGTCAATGTGGAGGCTATATACAGGGTATTACGGTACAGAGTCAATGTGGAGGCTATATACAGGGTATTACCGGTACAGAGTCAATGTGGAGGCTATATACAGGGTGTTACGGTACAGAGTCAATGTGGAGGCTATATACAGGGTATTACGGTACAGAGTCAATGTGGAGGCTATATACAGGGGGGAGCCGGTACAGAGTCAATGTGGAGGCTATATACAGGGTATTACGGTACCGAGTCAATGTGGAGGCTATATACAGGGTATTACGGTACCGAGTCAATGTGGAGGCTATATACAGGGTATTACGGTACAGAGTCAATGTGGAGGCTATATACAGGGTATTACGGTACAGAGTCAATGCGGAGGCTATATACAGGGTATTACGGTACAGAGTCAATGTGGAGGCTATATACAGGGTATTACGGTACAGAGTCAATGTGGAGGCTATATACAGGGTATTACGGTACAGAGTCAATGTGGAGGCTATATACAGGGGGGAGCCGGGTACAGAGTCAATGTGGAGGCTATATACAGGGTATTACGGTACAGAGTCAATGTGGAGGCTATATACAGGGTATTACGGTACAGAGTCAATGTGGAGGCTATATACAGGGTATTACGGTACAGAGTCAATGTGGAGGCTATATACAGGGTATTACGGTACAGAGTCAATGTGGAGGCTATATACAGGGTATTACGGTACAGAGTCAATGTGGAGGCTATATACAGGGTATTACGGTACAGAGTCAATGTGGAGGCTATATACATGGTATTACGGTACAGAGTCAATGTGGAGGCTATATACAGGGTGTTACGGTACAGAGTCAATGTGGAGGCTATATACAGGGTATTACGGTACAGAGTCAATGTGGAGGCTATATACAGGGTATTACGGTACAGAGTCAATGTGGAGGCTATATACAGGGTATTACGGTACCGAGTCAATGTGGAGGCTATATACAGGGTATTACGGTACCGAGTCAATGTTGAGGCTATATACAGGGTATTACGGTACAGAGTCAATGTGGAGGCTATATACAGGGTATTACGGTACAGAGTCAATGTGGAGGCTATATACAGGGTATTACGGTACAGAGTCAATGTGGAGCCTATATACAGGGTATTACGGTACAGAGTCAATGTGGAGGCTATATACAGGGTATTACGGTACAGAGTCAATGTGGAGGCTATATACAGGGTATTACGGTACAGAGTCAATGTGGAGGCTATATACAGGGTATTACGGTACAGAGTCAATGTGGAGGCTATATACAGGGTATTACGGTACAGAGTCAATGTGGAGGCTATATACAGGGTATTACGGTACAGAGTCAATGTGGAGGCTATATACAGGGTATTACGGTACAGAGTCAATGTGGAGGCTATATACAGGGTGTTACGGTACAGAGTCAATGTGGAGGCTATATACAGGGTATTACGGTACAGAGTCAATGTGGAGGCTATATACAGGGTATTACGGTACAGAGTCAATGTGGAGGCTATATACAGGGTATTACGGTACAGAGTCAATGTGGAGGCTTTATACAGGGTATTACGGTACAGAGTCAATGTGGAGGCTATATACAGGGGGGAGCCGGTACAGAGTCAATGTGGAGGCTATATACAGGGTATTACGGTACAGAGTCAATGTGGAGGCTATATACAGGGTATTACGGTACAGAGTCAATGTGGAGCCTATATACAGGGTATTACGGTACAGAGTCAATGTGGAGGCTATATACAGGGTATTACGGTACAGAGTCAATGTGGAGGCTATATACAGGGTATTACGGTACAGAGTCAATGTGGAGGCTATATACAGGGTATTACGGTACAGAGTCAATGTGGAGACTATATACAGGGGGAGGGATACAGAGTCAATGTGGAGGCTATATATAGGGTATTACGGTACAGAGTCAATGTGGAGGCTATATACAGGGTGTTACGGTACAGAGTCAATGTGGAGGCTATATACAGGGTATTACGGTACAGAGTCAATGTGGAGGCGATATACAGGGTATTACGGTACAGAGTCAATGTGGAGGCTATATACAGGGAATTACGGTACAGAGTCAATGTGGAGGCCATATACAGGGTATTATGGTACAGAGTCCATGTGTAGACTATATACTGGGTATTACGGTACAGAGTCAATGTGGAGGCTATATAGAGGGTATTACGGTACAGAGTCAATGTGGAGGCTATATACAGGGTATTACGGTACAGAGTCAATGTGGAGGCTATATACAGGGTATTACGGTACAGAGTCAATGTGGAGGCTATATACAGGGCATTACGGTACAGAGTCAATGTGGAGGCCATATACAGGGTATTATGGTACAGAGTCCATGTGGAGACTATATACAGGGTATTATGGTACAGAGTCAATGTGGCTATATACAGGGTATTACGGTACAGAGTCAATGTGGAGGCTATATATAGGGGGTACTGGTACAGAGTCAATGTGGAGACTATATACAGGGTGTTACGGTACAGAGTCCATGTGGAGACTATATACAGGGTATTACGGTACAGAGTCCATGTGGAGACTATATACAGGGTATTATGGTACAGAGTCAATGTGGCTATATACAGGGTATTACGGTACAGAGTCAATGTGGAGGCTATATACAGGGTATTACAGTACAGAGTCAATGTGGCTATATACAGGGGGGTACCGGTACAGAGTCAATGTGGAGTCTATACACAGGGTATTACGGTATAGAGTCAAACAGTCTACAAACAGTCTGGGAGGCCATTTGAATAGATGTTCAGGAGTCTTATGGCTTGGGGGGGTAGAAGCTGTTTAGAAGCCTCTTGGACCTAGACGCTCTGGTACCACTTGCCGTATGGTAGCAGAGAGAACAGTCTATGACTAGGGTGGCTGGAGTTTTTCACAATTTTCAGGACCTTCCTCTGACACCGCCTGGTATAGAGGTCCTGGATGGCAGGAAGTTTGGCCCCGGTGATGTACTGGGCCGTTCGCACTACCCTCTGTAGTGCCTTGCGGTCAGAGGCCAAGCAGTTGCCACACCAGGCTGTGATGCAACCAATCAGGATGCTCTCGATGGTGCAGCTGTAGAACCTTTTGAGAATTTGAGGACCCATGTCAAATCTTTTCAGTCCCCTGAGGGGGAATAGGTTTTTTCGTGTCCGCTTAACGACTGCCAGGCTGTGCTTGGACCAAAGAACTTGAAGCTCTCAAATTGTTCCACTGCAGCCCTGTCAATAAAAATGGGGGCATGCTCTGTCCTCTTTTTCCTGTAGTCCACAATCATCTCCTTTGTCTTGATCACGTTAAGGGAGAGGTGGTGTTGTCCTGACACCACACGGCCAGGTCTCTGACCTCCTCCCTATAGGCTGTCTCTTCGTTGTCGGTGATCAGGCCTACCATCTGCAAATTTAATGACGGTGTGGAGTCATGTTTGGCCACGCAGTCATGAGTGAACAAGGAGTACAGGAGGGGGCTGAGCACGCACCCATAAGAGGCCCCAGTGTTGAGGATCAGCGTGGCGGATGTGCTGTTACCTACCCTCACCACGTGGGGGCGGCCCGTCAGGAAGTCCAGGATCCAGTAGCAGAGGGAGGTGTTTAGTCCCAGGGTCCTTAGCTTATTGATGAGCTTTGAGGGCACTATGGTGTTGAATGCTGAGCTGTAGTCAATGAATAGCATTCTCACATAGGTGTTCCTACTGTCCAGGTGGGAAAGGGAATGTGGAGTGCAATAGAGATTGCATCATCTGTGGATCTGTTGGGGTGGTATGCAGATTGGAGTGGGTCTAGGGTTTCTGGGATGATGGTGTTGATGAGAGCCATGACCAGCCTTTCAAAGTACTTCATGGCTACAGATGTGAGTTCTACAGGTCGGTAGTCATTTAGGCAGGTTACCTTAGTGTTCTTGGGCACAGGGACTATGGTGGTCTGCTTGAAACATGTTGGTATTATAGACTCAGACAGGGAGAGGTTGAAAATGTCAGTGAAGACACTTTCTAGTTGGTCAGCGCATGCTCGCAGTACACGTCTTGGTAATCCATCTGGCCCTGCGGCCTTGTGAATGTTTACCTGTCCAAAGGTCTTACTCACATCAGCTGCGGAGAGTGATCACACAGTCTTCCGGGTACAGCTGGTTCTCTCATGTATGTTTCAGTGTTATTTGCCTCGAAGCAAGCATAGAAGTAGTTTAGCTAGTCCGGTAGGCTTGTGTCACTGGGCAGCTATCGGTTGTGCTTCCCTTTTTAGTCTATAATGGTTTGCAGGCCCTGCCACATCCGACGAGCATCAGAGTATGACTCGATCTTACTCCCGTATTGACGCTTTGCCTGTTTGATGGTTCGTCGGAGGGCATAGCGGGATTTCTTATAAGCTTCCGGGTTAGAGTCCCACTCCTTGAAAGCGGCAGCTCCAGCCTTTAGCTCAGTGCGGATGCTGCCTGTAATCCATGGTTTCTGGTTGGGGTATGTACAGAGGGCTAAATACACATAGTAATTATGAGGAGACGTAAACCAGGTGTGCAGGAAAACAAGACAAAACAAATGGATAATGAAAGGTGGAGCGGCGATGGCTAGAAGACCGGTGACGTCGACCGCCGAACGCCGCCCGAACAAGGAGAGGGACCGACTTCGGCGGAGGTCGTGACACCGCCCTCCGGCCTCCCTTTCTCCGCCTCCTCTTTACGCAGGCCACTGGGGTCGGGGCCTGTTCCCCAGGAAGCCGTATATCCTCCGCCTCGGGCTCCTCAGAGTCGCAAAACAAGAAAAAGGACTCTGCCAGTCCGTGGTGAGTAATCGCAGTCCTGATGTCTAGAAGTTATTTTTGGTCATAAGAGACGGTAGCGGCAACATTATGAACAAGAATAGTACAAAGATAAGTTAAAAACAACGCAGATAAACAAACAAAAATACACAATCGGTTGGAGGCACCTAAAACGTCTGCCTTCTGCTCCGGCGCCATTTTAGGTCAGCGGGTTAGAGTTAGAAGGGTAACAGTCAGTGTATTCAGTTAGGCTGTGGTTCTATTCAGTTAGGCTGGGGTTCTATTCAGTTAGGCCAGGGCTCTATTCAGTTAGGCCAGGGTTCTATTCAGTTAGGCCGTGGTTCTATTCAGTTAGGCCGCGGTTCTATTCAGTTAGGCCACGGTTCTATTCAGTTAGGCCATTGTTCTATTCTCAGTTAGGCCGCGATTCTATTCAGTTAGGCCACGGTTCTATTCAGTTATGTCGCGGTTCTATTCAGTTAGGCCGCGGTTCTATTCAGTTAGGCCACGGTTCTATTCAGTTAGGTCGTGGTTCTATTCAGTTAGGCCGCGGTTCTATTCAGTTAGGTCGCGGTTCTATTCAGTTAGGCCGCGGTTCATGTTGGAACACTAGAGATGATTTAGAAGCCTTTCATTTGTCCTTTCCATTTGAACATAGCCACTGGTTTCTTGAAAGGCAGAACGACTGCCAGGCGAGCTATTCTTCAATTCATCTACTCACCTACACCTCATGAGGGATATGCATCTTAATAAGCTATTCTATATTCTATATTCTAGACCTTTGTATAGAATTATTTTGTGTGGATGACCTTATGCTCCTCAGAGCGTGAAAGGAGTCAAAGTAAGTCGATGTTTAGAAATAGAATGACAAGGGAAATAAAATAAATGACTAAATATATATTATTTATTTTTAGAGAATGACTGTCTTGAAATAGGATCAGGCAATTAGTAAGTGCATTAACGAGTGTAATTATCTCTGAGGTAGAAGATGTCATGTATTTCAGATGGAGAAATGACATTGCTAACGACAGCACTCCACCACGACGGAGAACGGGAAAGGAAAACATGAGTGAAATAATTGATAACGATGTCTTTTGTTTTCGTCTCATCATTTAGTTAAGCAATAAGAGCCGAGGAGGGTGTGGTATATGGCCAATATACCACGGCAAAGGGCTGTTGTATAACGGCATTCTTCCTCCTCTTCTGAGGAGGAGTAGCGAGAAGGTTCGGAGGACCAATGCGCAGCGTGGTAAGTGTCCATAACGTTTATTTTAAGACATAAACTGAACACTATGAAATACAAAACAATAAACGTGAACATGAACGAAAACCGAAACAGTACCGTGTGGCAACAAACACACACACGGAAAACAAACACCCACCACTCAACAGTGAAACCCAGGCTACCTAAGTATGATTCTCAATCAGAGAAAACTAACGACACCTGCCTCTGATTGAGAACCATACTAGGCCCGAAACAGAAACCAAACATAGAAAAACAAACATAGACTGCCCACCCCAACTCACGCCCTGACCATACTAAATAAATACAAAACAAAGGAAATAAAGGTCAGAACGTGACAGCTGTTCTTAGGCACGACGCAACGCAGAGCCGTGGTATATTGGCCATATATCACAAACCCCCCCGTGGAGCCTTGTTGCTGTTATGAACTGGTTACCAACCTAATTAGACCAGTAAAAATACCTGTTTTGTCATACCAGTGGTATACGGTCTGATATACCATGGCTTTTAGCCAATCAGCATTCAGGGCTGAAACCACCCAGTTGATAATGTATATTAGTGTTTAATTATCCTAGATTCATCCTGCTTTTCATCATGTGATGAAGATCCCCTTCCATGTTACTGGTATGTCTAGTTTATTCACCCTGACAAACACTTAAATATTCAGGTTTGCAGCAATAGCATTTAGACTCTAGAGCAGGACTCCCTAACTCTGTGTTCTTGGAGAGCTACCGTCCTGTAGGTTTTCGCCTCAACCCTAATCTAGCATACCTGATAATTAGATGGTTGATATATTTAATCAGGTTAGTTACAGCTGGTGTTGGATTGAAAACCTACAGGAGGGTGTCTCTCCAGGAACAGGGTCGGAGTTAAAACCTACAGGAGGGTTTCTCTCCAGGAACAGGGTTGGAGTTAAAACCTACAGGAGGGTGTCTCTCCAGGAACAGGGTTGGAGTTAAAACCTACAGGGAGGTATCTCTCCAGGAACAGGGTTGGAGTTCAAACCTACAGGAGGGTGTCTCTGCAGGAATAGGGTTGGATTGAAAACCTACAGGAGGGTATCTCTCCAGGAACAGGGTTAGAGTTAAAAACCTACAGGACAGCAGCCATCCAGGATCAGGGTTGGAGTTAAAACCTACAGCAGGGTATCTGTCCAGGATCAGGGTTGGAGTTAAAACCTACAGCAGGGTATCTGTCCAGGAACAGGGTTGAAGTTAAAACCTACAGCAGGGTATCTGTCCAGGAACAGGGTTGGAGTTAAAACCTACAGGAGGGTATCTGTCCAGGAACAGGGTTGGAGTTAAAACCTACAGCAGGGTATCTGTCCAGGAACAGGGTTGGAGTTAAAACCTACAGGAGGGTATCTGTCCAGGAACAGGGTTACAGCAGGGTATCTCTCCAGGAACAGGGTATCACAGCCCTGCTGTAGAGTATGTCTGTGTTGGTGGTAGTTTACCTACCCTTCTTCTTGTTTTGTCATTTATCAGGTGACGACTTCATAAAATGTCTCCCTCGTTTCCTGACAAGATTTGAATGAAAGTGCATTCCAAAAGGTGACATTTAAACCTCGAAGGAGTTTCCTGGAGAGCTGATCAGGCATTTGTTTGGCCTCGGTGTCAGATTAGGAATTTTCATATGATAACTAATTGCCGATGTCTTCAGCGTTGCGATTAAAATGTCAACCAGTCTTCACAGTTCACACAATGTTCACCAGACTTCACAGTTCACACAATGTTCACCAGTCTTCACAGTTCACACAATGTTCACCAGTCTTCACAGTTCACCAGTCTTCACAGTTCACACAATGTTCACCAGTCTTCACAGTTCACACAATGTTCACCAGTCTTCACAGTTCACACAATGTTCACCAGTCTTCACAGTTCACACAATGTTCACCAGACATCACAGTTCACACAATGTTCACCAGTCTTCACAGTTCACACAATGTTCACCAGTCTTCACAGTTCACACAATGTTCACCAGACTTCACAGTTCACACAATGTTCACCAGTCTTCACAGTTAACACAATGTTCACCAGTCTTCACAGTTCACACAATGTTCACCAGACTTCACAGTTAACACAATGTTCACCAGACTTCACAGTTAACACAATGTTCACCATTCTTCACAGTTAACACAATGTTCACCATTCTTCACAGTTAACACAATGTTCACCAGTCTTCACAGTTCACACAAAACCAGAAATGCAAATACGGTGGCATAAAGGCAATGGGGAATTGTGTGTGTGTGTGTGTGTGGGTGTGTGTATGTGTGTGTGTGTGTGGGGGGGGGAGGAGGGGCGCTTCATTAAATGGTAACCGCAAAACACCAGTCTCGACAGTGAAGAGGCGACTCCCGGATGCTGGCCTTCTATGCAGAGTTCCAAAGAAAAAGCCATATCTCAGACTGGCCAATAAAAAGCCATATCTCAGACTGACCAATAAAAAGCCATATCTCAGACTGGCCAATAAAAAGCCATATCTCAGACTGACCAATAAAAAGCCATATCTCAGACTGAC
This sequence comes from Oncorhynchus kisutch, assembly GCF_002021735.2. Lineage (NCBI taxonomy): Eukaryota > Metazoa > Chordata > Actinopteri > Salmoniformes > Salmonidae > Oncorhynchus > Oncorhynchus kisutch. The sequence continues at coordinate 9,730,064 of NW_022261979.1, read as the reverse complement.
CAATAAAAAGCCATATCTCAGACTGGCCAATAAAAAGCCATATCTCAGACTGGCCAATAAAAAGCCATATCTCAGACTGGCCAATAAAAAGCCATATCTCAGACTGGCCAATAAAAAGCCATATCTCAGACTGGCCAATAAAAAGCCATATCTCAGACTGGCCAATAAAAAGCCATATCTCAGACTGGCCAATAAAAAGCCATATCTCAGACTGGCCAATAAAAAGAAAAGATGGGCAGAGGAACACAGACACTGGAGAGAGGAACTCTGCCTAGAAGGGCAGCATCCCGGAGTCGCCTCTTCACTGTTGACGTTGAGACTGGAGAGAGGAACTCTGCCTAGAAGGCCAGCATCCCGGAGTCGCCTCTTCACTGTTGACGTTGAGACTGGAGAGAGGAACTCTGCCTAGAAGACCAGCATCCCGGAGTCGCCTCTTCACTGTTGACGTTGAGACTGGAGAGAGGAACTCTGCCTAGAAGGCCAGCATCCTGGAGTCGCCTCTTCACTGTTGACGTTGAGACTGGAGAGAGGAACTCTGCCTAGAAGGCCAGCATCCCGGAGTCGCCTCTTCACTGTTGACGTTGAGACTGGAGAGAGGAACTCTGCCTAGAAGGCCAGCATCCCGGAGTCGCCTCTTCACTGTTGACGTTGAGACTGGACAGAGGAACTCTGCCTAGAAGGCCAGCATCCCGGAGTCGCCTCTTCACTGTTGACGTTGAGACTGGACAGAGGAACTCTGCCTAGAAGGCCAGCATCCCGGAGTCGCCTCTTCACTGTTGACGTTGAGACTGGTGTTTTGTAGATACTATTTAATGAAGCTGCCAGTTGAGGACTTGTGAAGCGTCTGTTTCTCAAACTACACACTCTAATGTACGTGTCCTCTTGCTCAGTTGTGCACCGGGGCCTCCCACTCCTCTTTCTATTCTGGTTAGAGCCAGTTTGCGCTGTTCTGTGAAGGGAGTAGTACACAGCGTTGTATGAGATCTTCAGTTTCTTGGCAATTTCTCGCATGGAACAGTTTTCCTTTCTCAGAACAAGAATAGACTGGCGAGTTTAGACTGCGAGCCATTTTGAGCCTGTAATCGAACCCACAAATACTGATGCTCCAGATACTCAACTATTCTAAAGAAGGCCAGTTTTATTGCAAATTAATTGCAAATTAATTTATTAAAAATCATACACTGAGATTTACTGGATTTATGGTTTTGATTCTGTCTCTCACAGTTGAAGTGTACCTATGATAAAAATGACAGACCTCTACATGATTTGTAAGTTGGAAAACCTGCAACATCGGCAGTGTATCAAATACTTGTTCTCCCCACTGTATAATGAACATATATAATGAACATTCATGTTCAAAGTAAGAGACATGCTGGCTTAACAACTCATCTTCATTAGATTGTGTGGAGGACGATCAAGTGGAGCTGTTTTAATCATTTGAATCAACTGTAGTTAGACGGGCTACAGTACATGGGAGAATTCCTTCCACTGCTGTTCCTTGGTCGTTAGTTAGGTGGTTTCTTATATCTTTTAATCATTATCCATCTGGGTTGTTGATTAAGATGTTCTAATCATTAGCCATCTTGGTTGTTGATTAAGATGTTGTAATTGTCAGCCATCTTGGTTGTTGATTAAGATGTTCTAATCGTTAGCCATCTTGGTTGTTGATTAAGATGTTCTAATCGTTAGCCATCTTGGTTGTTGATTAAGATGTTCTAATCGTTAGCCATCTTGGTTGTTGATTAAGATGTTCTAATCGTTAGCCATCTTGGTTGTTGATTAAGATGTTCTAATCGTTATCCATGTTGGTTGTTGATTAAGTTGTTCCTTACAACAGATCAGGTGTTGATTACTTCGACAACGTGTCGTAATGTGTGTCACCACCAAGAAAGTGTTACGCCCTGGTCTGTTTCACCTGTCCTTATGCTTGTCTCCACCCCCCTCCAGGTGTTTCCCATTTTCCCCATTATCCCCTGTGTATTTATACCTGTGTTCTCTGTTTGTCCCGCCCTGACCTGACCCTGACCCTGCCTGCCATCCTGTACCTTTGCCCCACTACTCGGGATTACCGACCTCTGCCTGACCTGACCCTTAGCCTGCCTGCCGACCTGTGCCTGACCTGACCCTTAGCCTGCCTGCCGTCCTCTGCCTGACCTGACCCTTAGCCTGCCTGCCGACCTGTGCCTGACCTGACCCTTAGCCTGCCTGCCGTCCTCTGCCTGACCTGACCCTTAGCCTGCCTGCCGTCCTCTGCCTGACCTGACCCTTAGCCTGCCTGCCGTCCTCTGCCTGACCTGACCCTTAGCCTGCCTGCCGTCCTCTGCCTGACCTGACACTTAGCCTGCCTGCCGTCCTCTGCCTGACCTGACCCTTAGCCTGCCGTCCTCTGCCTGACCTGACACTTAGCCTGCCTGCCGTCCTCTGCCTGACCTGACCCTGACCCTGCCTGCCGTCCTCTGACTGACCTGACCCTTAGCCTGCCTGCCGTCCTCTACCTGACCTGACCCTGACCCTGCCTGCCGTCCTCTGCCTGACCTGACCCTTAGCCTGCCTGCCGTCCTCTGCCTGACCCTTAGCCTGCCTGCCGTCCTCTGCCTGACCTGACCCTTAGCCTGCCTGCCGTCCTCTGCCTGACCTGACCCTTAGCCTGCCTGATGTCCTCTGCCTGACCTGACCCTTAGCCTGCCTGATGTCCTCTGCCTGACCTGACCCTTAGCCTGCCTGCCGTCCTCTGCCTGACCTGACCCTTAGCCTGCCTGCCGTCCTCTGCCTGACCTGACCCTTAGCCTGCCTGCCTGCCGTCCTCTGCCTGACCTGACCCTTAGCCTGCCTGCCGTCCTCTGCCTGACCTGACCCTTAGCCTGCCTGCCGTCCTCTGCCTGATCTGACCCTTAGCCTGCCTGCCGTCCTCTGCCTGACCTGACCCTTAGCCTGCCTGATGTCCTGCACCGTTGCCCCACTACTCTGGGTTATCAACCCCTGCGTGCCTTGTCCTGTCATTTGCCTGCCCCTGTTGATGTTATAAACATTGTTACTTCAACACAGTCTGCATTTGGGTTTTACCTGAAACGTGATAGAAAGTCTCGGTATGTGGATACAACGGAAATTGGATGCTTTAGATGCAGTCTAATTTACTAAATTAAATCAGTTTGTTTACATTATTGAAGAGCCCCCTGTAGAGCAATCGTTTTTCACATAATACTACTGAATCCCCCGTTTTCTCTCTGAACGTGTCTTGCTCTAGTCCTGGACTAATAGAAAACCCCTCATATTGTAGCCCAACATGTCTCTCCAAGGGGAATACAGCTATTGAACTATCTTCAGGTCGTCTGAATGGGTTTTATTTCTCTTTGTAAATCGCCAACACAAACTAAAAGACAGATTTACTATTGAACTATCTTCAGGTCGTCTGAATGGGTTTTACTTCTCTTTGTAAATCACCAACACAAACTACCAGGGGTGACTGTTTCTAACTTGTTCAATTGATTGATTTACCGTGCCTTCAGAAAAACTCCCTAGTCCTTGCAGATGACTCCATAACATGATGCAGCCACCACCATGCTTGAAAGTATGAGTAGTGATGTTTTTGTGTTGGTTTTGCCCTAAACATAACACTTTGTAATCAGATCATAAAGTACATTTTTTGCCACATTTTTTCACATGTTACTTCAGTGCCTTATTGCAAACAGGATGCATGTCTCAGAAATGGTTTATTCTGTACAGACTTCCTTATTTTCACTTTGTCAATTAGGTTAGTATTGTGGAGTAACTACAGTGTTGTTGATCCATCCTCCGTTTCCTCCTATCACAGCCATTCAACTCTATAAATGTTTTAAAGTTATTGGCTTCATGGTGAAATCCCTGAGCTGTTTCCTTCCTCTCTGGCAACTGAGTTAGGTAGGACTCCTGTATCTTTGTGTATTGATACACCATTCAAAGTGTATTTAACTTCACTATGCTCAAAGGGATATTCAATGTCTGCTTTAAAAATGTAAAAAAATACAATAGTTGCCATTCTGTGTGAGGCATTGGAAAACCTCCCTGATCTTTATGGTTGAATCTAAATCTGAAATTCACTGTTCGACTGAGGGACCTTACAGATAATTGTGTTTGGTACAGAGATGAGGAAGTCGTTCAAAAATTATGTTAAACACTATTATTGAACACAGAGTGAGTCCATGCAATTTATTTCGTGACTTGTTTTTAAAAAACGCTAGCGGGACAACTTCCGCTGAAACTGAAGGGTGCACAATTCAAATAAATAATCGTATAAAATGATGGATATTAAACATTTAGGTACATACAAGTGTCTTATATCGGTTGAAAGCTTAAATTATTGTTAATCTAACCGCACTGTCCGTTTTACAGTATGCTTTACAGTGAAAGGATGCCATGCGATTGTTTGAGGATGGCACCCCACATCAACATATTTTTCCACTGGCACAGGTTTCATAAAATCACAAATAGCGATTGAATAGTCACTTACTTTTTGAAAATCTTCCTCTGATTTGTCATCCAAAGGGTCCCAGCTATAACACGTAGTGTCGTTTTGTTAGATAAAATCCTTCTTTATATCCCAAAAAGTAAATTTATTTGGCGCCATCGATTTGAGTAATCCACTCGTTCAACATGCAGAGAAAGGAATCCAAAAATCTACCGTTCCATCACCACACCGTTCCACCACCACACCGTTCCATCACCACACCGTTCCACCACACCGTTCCACCACCACACCGTTCCACCACACCGTTCCACCACCACACCGTTCCACCACACCGTTCCATCACCACACCGTTCCACCACCACACCGTTCCATCACCACACCGTTCCACCACACCGTTCCACCACACCGTTCCACCACATGGATTCCATCTGTCAACAATTACAGAGCTTTATTTACCAGACAAACTGGTGACACTGCAGGTGACAGGAATAAACAACTGGTCTGTTATTGGCTGATGCAGGTCACATGAAAAAACAACTGGTCTGTTATTGGCTGATGCATGTCACATGAACAAACAACTGGTCTGTTATTGGCTGATGCAGGTCACATGAAAAAACAACTGGCCTGTTATTGGCTGATGCAGGTCACATGAAAAAACAACTGGTCTGTTATTGGCTGATGCAGGTCACATGAAAAAACAACTGGTCTGTTATTGGCTGATGCAGGTCACATGAAAAAACAACTGGTCTGTTATTGGCTGATGCAGGTCACATGAAAAAACAACTGGTATGTTATTGGCTGATGAAGGTCACAGGAAAAAAACAACTGGTCTGTTATTGGCTGATGCAGGTCACATGAAAAAACAACTGGTCTGTTATTGGCTGATGCAGGTCACATGAAAAAACAACTGGTCTGTTATTGGCTGATGCAGGTCACATGAAAAAACAACTGGTCTGTTATTGGCTGATGCAGGTCACATGAAAAAACAACTGGTCTGTTATTGGCTGATGCAGGTCACATGAAAAAACAACTGGCCTGTTATTGGCTGATGCAGGTCACATGAAAAAACAACTGGTCTGTTATTGGCTGATGCAGGTGACATGAAAAAACAACTGGTCTGTTATTGGCTGATGCAGGTGACATGAAAAAACAACTGGTCTGTTATTGGCTGATGCATGTCACATGAAGAAACTTCACAAACAACTGTTTGTGATATAATCAGTGCCAATTCACTTTTCATATTATGCTATTTTTGCACCTAATTTAAAGAAATGTAAAACATTAATTAATGTGCCCGTTGTTTTCCGTCTGGTTCTGGTCCTGTATTTGAGGAAAAACTAAATCAGCATTTATTGAAGCAGCGTGCGTATATTCTCTAATGAATGAAATGGAATATTTTCAGCTAATTTCATGCTGAAGTCTCTGCTCAAGCCTGTCTAATTGAGTTCACGCTATTGTAGGTTTGATGCAAAAGGTAAATTACTCAAGTAATACGTAATGCTAATTTATTGCAAGATCACAAAAATGTGTTGACAAGCACATAGCTATTGTTGTTATTTTGGGTGTTTTTTAATGTGCTGATTGTTTATGAAGTCACCTATTCCCAGAGATGGACTGGGTGAAATTTGAATGAGCAACTCTGCAAGATTTAACAAGAAATCATCCCTGATGAATTTGATCACGAATCCTTTGCTATATTTTACTACAAAATATGAATGTATTTAATGTTACATCAATATTGTTTTTATAGTATAAAATATTAAAATATATATTTCAGTATAATTTACAGTAATGGTTAGAATACAGATGAATCATCTAGGCTTATCTGTAGCGATCTGAATGGTTTGCAATCTGTGTCAGCAGTGACACCAGCGAGAGGGCAACGATTACGAAATGACTGGTGCACGACCATTATAACCCTGATCATTACCATAACCCTGATCATTACCGTGGACCATAACCCTGATCATTACAGTAACCATGATCATTACCATAACCCTGATCATTAACATAACCCTGATCATTACCATAACTCTGATCATTACCATAACCCTGATCATTACCATAACCCTGATCATTACCATAACCCTGATCCTTACCATAACCCTGATCAGTACCATAACCCGGATCATTACCATAACCCTTATCATTACCATAACCCTGATCATTACCATAACCCTGATCATTACCATAACCCTGATCCTTACCATAACCCTGATCATTACCATAACCCTGATCATTACCATAACACTGATCGTTGCCATGGACCATAACCCTGATCATTACCGTAACCCTGACCATTACCATAACCCTGATCATTACCGTGGACCATAACCCTGATCATTACCATAACCCTGATCATTACCATAACCCCGATCATTACCTTAACCCTGATCATTACCGTAACTCTGATAATTACCATAACCCTGACCATTACCATAACCCTGATCATTAACATAACCCTGATCATTACCTTAACCCTTATGATCGCCATAACCCTGATCATTACCATAACCCTGATCATTACCATAACCCGAATCATTACCATAACCCTGATCCTTACCATAACCCCGATCACCACCATAACACTGATCATTACCATAACCCTAATCATTACCATAACTCTGATCACTACCATAACCCTGATCATTACCATAACCCTGATCATTACCATAACCCTGATCATTACCGTAACCCTGATCATTACCATAACCCTGATCATTACCGCGGACCATAACCCTGATCATTACCATAACCCTGATCATTACCATAACCCCGATCATTACCTTAACCCTGATCATTACCGTAACCCTGATAATTACCATAACCCTGACCATTACCATAACCCTGATCATTACCATAACCCCGATCATTAACATAACCCTGATCACGACCTTAACCCTTATGATCACCATAACCCTGATCATTACCATAACCCTGATCATTACCATAACCCTAATCATTACCATAACCATAACCCTAATCATTACCATAACACTGATCATTACCATAACACTGATCATTACCATAACCCTGATCCTTACCATAACCCCGATCACTACCATAACCCTGATCATTACCATAACCCTAATCATTACCATAACCATAACCCTAATCATTACCATAACACTGATCATTACCATAACCCTGATCCTTACCATAACCCTGATCACTACCATAACCCTGATCATTACCATAACCCTGACCATTACCATAACCCTGATCACTACCATGAAACATAACCCTGATCACTACCATACCCCTGATCCTTACCATAACCCTGATCACTACCATAACCCTGACCATTACCATAACCCTGATCACTACCGTGAACCATAACCTTGATCCTTACCATAACCCTGATCATTACCATAACCCTGATCACTACCGTGAACCATAACCCTGATCCTTACCATAACCCTGATCATTACCATAACCCTGATCACTACCGTGAACCATAACCCTGATCATTACCATAACCCTGATCACTACCATAACCCTGATTATTACCGTGGACCATAACCCTGATCATTACCATAACCCTGATCACTACCGTGAACCATAACCCTCATCATTACTATAAACCTAATCATTACCATAACCCTCATCATCAGTGTCTCCTGACCCCTCCTGTCTCAGCCTCCAGTATTTATGCTGCAGTTGTTTATGTGTCGGGGGGCTAGGGTCAGTTTGTTATATCTGGAGTACTTCTCCTGTCCTATTCGGTGTCCTGTGTGAATCTAAGTGTGCGTCCTCTAATTCGCTCTTTCTCTCTCTCGGAGGACCTGAGCCCTAGGACCATGCCCCAGGACTACCTGACATGATGATTCCTTGCTGTCCCCAGTCCACCTGACTGTGCTGCTGCTCCAGTTTCAACTGTTCTGCCTTATTATTATATGACCATGCTGGTCATTTATGAACATTTGAACATCTTGGCCATGTTCTGTTATAATCTCCACCCAGCACAGCCAGAAGAGGACTGGCCACCCCACATAGCCTGGTTCCTCTCTAGGTTTCGGCCTTTCTAGGGAGTTTTTCCTAGCCACCGTGCTTCTACACCTGCATTGCGTGCAGTTTGGGGTTTTAGGCTGGGTTTCTGTACAGCACTTTGAGATATAAGCTGATGTACAAAGGGCTATATAAATAAATTTGATTTGATAATTACCGTAACCCTGATCATTACCATGACTATAACCCTGCTCGTTACCCTGAACCAGTCATCACATTTCACGCACGCACACGGTTTTCTTCCATTGAAGGAGAGTCAGCCCAAAATGCAGCGTGGTTGATAATATACATCTTTAATGAAGATGAACAATCCAAAACAACAAACGGACCGTGAACACCTATACAGCCTATCTGGTGCAAACAAACACAGAGACAGGACCACTCACCCACAAAACACTCAAAGAATATGGCTGCCTAAATATGGTTCCCAATCAGAGACAATGAGAATCACCTGCCTCTGATTGAGAACCGCCTCAGGCAACCATAGACTTTGCTAGAACACCCCACTAAGCCACAATCACAAAACCTACGAAAACCCCCCATACATAAACACAACACAAAATAAACCCATGTCACACCCTGGCCTGGCCAAATAAAGAAAGAAAACACAAAATACTAAGACCAGGGCGTGACACACACACCATTGTTCCATAGTATTGTCCTGTGTGATCCAGTAGTCTATTGTTCCATAGTATTGTCCTGTGTGTGGAAAAAATATTATCTCGCTCAACATTGTGGCACTTGATTACTGATCAAACACAGTTGATTACTGATCAAACACAGTTGATAACTGATCAAAGAGCAGGTTGTTCAGTATGCGTGACATCATCAGCGCTGTACAGCAGTAAGCTGTCTCTACTGTCACCAAGCTCCTTGTTAAAGCCCAGCATTGGGCAATAGGCTCAGTGGGATAATCAAACATCTGTGGATTGAATCCTCATGAAGTACCTCTTGACCCCCCCCCCCTCATCATGCTAATCAGTTAGTGATATGTGAAAGGGGGCTGGACTTATAACCTTACCTTTTAAATCTCTGTGTATCTCAGCATAGAAGCTTCTCTCGTTCCATCCCACACTAGATTCAGGACTGTTTCGTTCCCCACCACCACCAGTGACAACATGGCAAAGACAATGGTAAGTCTTAATAACCTTCGTGTGGATCCTCTTTTTTATTTGACCTTTATTTAACCAGGCCAGTCAGTTAAGAACAAATTTTTATTTTCAATGACAGCCTAGTGGGTTAACTGCCTGTTCAGGGGCAGAACGACAGATTTGTACCTTGTCAGCTCTGGGATTTGAACTTGCAATCTTCCGGTTACTAGCCCAATGCTCTAACCACTAGGCTACCCTGTGTATTGAACAGGCTTTGTAACCTACATGATTACTGCATTGAGAGATAAATGATTAAAGGAACTGGTTGTCACGACGACCGTCTGATGAAGTGGAACAAAGCGCAGCATTTTCTTTATTTATAATGTCGCCAACAACAAAAAAACGATAAACAAAGAGACGACCGTGAAGCTGACTAGTGCCACTAACAAAGTCAACTACCCACAATAACAAAAGGGAAAAAGGCTGCTGTCACCACTTGGCCTTAGTTATCTTTGTTTTCTTTATTATCTTGGTTAGGTCAGGGTGTGACATGGGGGATTTATGTGTTTAGCCTGGTCTAGGGGTTTTGTATGTTTATGGGGTGTTTTCTAGTTTAGGTGTTTATGGAAGTCTATGGTTGCCTAGATTGGTTGTCAATTAGAGGCAGGTGTTTATCGTTGTCTCTGATTGGGAACCATATTTAGGCAGCCATGTTCTTTGGGTATTTTGTGGGTGATTGTCTTCTGTCTTTGTTGTCATTGCACAAGATAGGACTGTCTTGGTTTTCACTTATTTTTTTATTTTTTTGGGTGTAGTGTTCACGTTTATCGTCTAAATTAAACATGTTGAACTCTAACCACGCTGATTTTGGTCCTCCTCTCCTTCAGCGGAAGAAAACCGTCACAGCTGCCCAAGTATGATTCCGAATCAGAGACAATGATAGACAGCTGTCCCTGATCCAGAACCATACCCGACCAAAACATAGAAACACAAAAAACATAGAAAACAGAACATAGAATGCCCACACCAAATCACACCCTGACCAAACCAAATAGAGACATAAAAAGGCTCTCTAATTTCAGGGTGTGACACTGGTTACCATTATGTACATTACTATACAATATTAATGGGACATAAACTGTAACTTGTGATTACAAAGCCAGAGATAAATGATGGAATAGCATGAAGCTAACCCAATTTTTATATATAATATAATAAAATATGATCCTTTTGACCCTACGCTCAAAGACAGTCAACTCTACGCGTCTTCATAACAGGTACTTGAGCTGAAGAATGTGAAGCTGAGAGCTGGAGACCAGTTGAAAGTGGAGGGGAGGATTCTGCCTGAGGCGAAGGGGTACGTACATTTAACTGGTCTGGTTTGGAAATCACATGCAGGAGAACTCATAACATTATTTTAGAAGAAGAGTTGAAAAACAAACCAATAGTTCCACACATGTTTGTTCTAAAGAATGGAGAATGGTTTAGTGTTGCTATACTGTATGTGTGGTATACTGTATGTGTGGTATACGGTATGTGTGGTATACTGTATACGGTATGTGTGGTATACGGTATGTAGTATAGTATGTGTGAAACCAATTCATGTCAGAGAAGTGCAGACATGTAGTGGGGTTTCTGGAATGATTTGTCATGTGACTTCCTATTACTCAGGTCCAAGAAGGGTTCTGTTTGCGGCGAACACGTTACTTAGCAACGATTTCAGTTGAACGATTTGAATGAACATTCCAAAATGTTGGGGTATAACGACAAACCGCTATGATTACCGTGGTCTTACTGCTAATGACTTTATATTCCTACTACATGCAATAGAAAACCTAAATGGACAAATTATTATTTGTATCGGCAGTTTCGACCCAAAACAGACACTTACGTTCGCCTCACAACTACCCTTCTCGGACTCTTTCCTAATGTTACCGAACGCTTAGCACAAAACAACATTTTGACAGCGAATGATTTCCCTTGTTTGAACGAACCTCAAGGTTCCAGATAGATCTGGGCTGTGACGAAGATCACCTGGCACTGCACTTCAACCCACGTTTTGAGGATGACACGGACGGTGTTGTGCTTGTGTGCAACTCAAAGATTGACGGCTGCTGGGGTCACGAGGAGAGGGAGAAACACAGTGGCCTCCAAAGGGGTTCTACTGTCAAGGTGAGAGTCCTGACTGGACCGAAGGAGGACGTTAGTCCTGGATATATATATATATATATGTGTCATTGTGGTATTTCTTAAAGGGATGAGTTGGATGAACTTGTTGATACCATTTTTATGTCTCTGAGTCCAGTATGTTGGAAGTTAAAGGTAGCTTTGCGTGCCAATGCTAACTTGTGTTAGCGCTAGCTTAGCGCAAAGACTGATAGAATGCTAGCTGTACACGAAGACTAGAACGCTTTTTTTGCTGATTCACTACCTCTATCGTCACACTGGGCGATTCACTACCTCTATCGTCACACTGGGCGATTCACTACCTCTATCGTCACACTGGGCGATTCACTACCTCTATCGTCACACTGGGCGATTCACTACCTCTATCGTCACACTGGGCGATTCACTACCTCTATCGTCACACTGGGCGATTCACTACCTCTATCGTCACACTGGGTGCTGATTTTCAACCGCAGTCCCTGGGCAGGTTATAAAAACAATTACAATATAGACAATAGCAACATAGGACAAGCAAGACATAGCAACATAGGACAAGCAAGACATAGCAACATAGGACAAGCAAGACATAGCAACATAGGACAAGCAAGACATAGCATACAGACAGAGCAACATAGGACAAGCAAGACGTAGCATACAGACAGAGCAACATAGGACAAGCAAGACGTAGCATACAGACAGAGCAACATAGGACAAGCAAGACATAGCATACAGACAGAGCAACATAGGACAAGCAAGACATAGCATACAGACAGAGCAACATAGGACAAGCAAGACATAGCATACAGACAGAGCAACATAGGACAAGCAAGACATAGCATACAGACAGAGCAACATAGGACAAGCAAGACATAGCATACAGACAGAGCAACATAGGACAAGCCAGACATAGCAACATAGGACAAGCAAGACATAGCAACATAGGACAAGCAAGACATAGCATACAGACAGAGCAACATAGGACAAGCAAGACATAGCATACAGACAGAGCAACATAGGACAAGCAAGACATAGGACAAGCAAGACATAGCATACAGACAGAGCAACATAGGACAAGCAAGACATAGCATACAGACAGAGCAACATAGGACAAGCAAGACATAGCATACAGACAGAGCAACATAGGACAAGCAAGACGTAGCATACAGACAGAGCAACATAGGACAAGCAAGACAGAGCAACATAGGACAAGCAAGACAGAGCAACATAGGACAAGCAAGACAGAGCAACATAGGACAAGCAAGACAGAGCAACATAGGACAAGCAAGACAGAGCAACATAGGACAAGCAAGACAGAGCAACATAGGACAAGCAAGACAGAGCAACATAGGACAAGCAAGACAGAGCAACATAGGACAAGCAAGACAGAGCAACATAGGACAAGCAAGACAGAGCAACATAGGACAAGCAAGACAGAGCAACATAGGACAAGCAAGACAGAGCAACATAGGACAAGCAAGACAGAGCAACATAGGACAAGCAAGACAGAGCAACATAGGACAAGCAAGACAGAGCAACATAGGACAAGCAAGACAGAGCAACATAGGACAAGCAAGACAGAGCAACATAGGACAAGCAAGACAGAGCAACATAGGACAAGCAAGACAGAGCAACATAGGACAAGCAAGACAGAGCAACATAGGACAAGCAAGACAGAGCAACATAGGACAAGCAAGACAGAGCAACATAGGACAAGCAAGACAGAGCAACATAGGACAAGCAAGACAGAGCAACATAGGACAAGCAAGACAGAGCAACATAGGACAAGCAAGACAGAGCAACATAGGACAAGCAAGACAGAGCAACATAGGACAAGCAAGACAGAGCATACAGACAGAGCAACATAGGACAAGCAAGACATAGCATCATAGGACAAAGATAAAGGGCTTTATTGTCAACATCCTGAACTATCCCTTTAAGATTGGTCAGCGTAGTTCGTTATGAGTTCTGTCACACTGACTGCATTGTTCAGTGTAGTTATGAGTTCTGTCACACTGACTGCATTGTTCAGTGTAGTTATGAGTTCTGTCACACTGACTGCATTGTTCAGTGTAGTTATGAGTTCTGTCACACTGACTGCATTGTTCAGTGTAGTTATGAGTTCTGTCATACTGACTGCATTGTTCAGTGTAGTTAATTATGAATTCTGTCGTACTGACTGCATTGTTCAGTGTAGTTATGAGTTCTGTCACACTGACTGCATTGTTCAGTGTAGTTATGAGTTCTGTCACACTGACTGCATTGTTCAGTGTAGTTATGAGTTCTGTCACACTGACTGCATTGTTCAGTGTAGTTAATTATGAATTCTGTCGTACTGACTGCATTATCTGCACAGCCTTTTATTACTAGATGAATGGATAATCTTGGGCAAAAAAATATTTTAAATGTATTTACCCTCTAACTAGTCAAGTCAGAGTTGAACTAGGCGTAGAATATAGTGATGTAACAATGAGAGTAAGTCAATGTGTTGTCATAGTGACGGGTTTCCTCTCTCCCTTCTCTCTCAGATTGTCCTGAAGCTGACCGGAGACCTGTTTGAAGTGGAGATGCCTAATGGACATGAGATCAAATTCCCCAACCGTTCCGTCCTAGACGTCGTTACCTACATCCGTGTCAGAGGGGACTTAAAGCTCACTGCCTTTAAGATCTACTAAAGAGATCCATAAAATCCACCTTGTGTAGCCTGGCAACAACGGCACGGCCAATTTGTCTCGTTTGTCTTCCAATTTCCGGTGCGCTCCGGCCCAATGACACGCAAGCAAGTGGGCGTGGCTACATATAGAGTTAGACCAATGGGCAGTAAGACAGGATCAATGGCCTGTATCAAATAGTAAATGGAAATATGGGGTGACCATGGTACGTTTTGTTGTCACAATATTCTGACAAACAGTAAACACAAGGGACAACTGGGGACGAGGTTAGGATACTGGTTAGGATACTGGTTAGGATACTGGTTAGGATACTGGTTAGGATACTGGTTAGGATACTGGTTAGGATACTGGTTAGGATACTGGTTAGGATACTGGTTAGGATACTGGTTAGGATACTGTCAACTAATTACATTCCTTTACAAATACAGACGTATCTCACACACACACATCTTGGCCAGATGAAATATCTGTCAATGTTTTACTTGTTTTGGTGAGAAAGAATGTATTCTTATACCATAGTAGCCCAAATGATTACATTATTACTGACATAATCTCTGATGTTCTGATATTGTAGTAGCCCAAATGATTACATTATTACTGACATAATCTCTGATGTTCTGATACTGTAGTAGCCCAAATGATTACATTATGACTGACCATGTCGACAGATTGGGTCAACAACAGAATAGCCGTTGACTCCAGAAGCATTTTGTAATTTTTACGATGATTTCCTAATGTTATTTTCTGTATATATTGAAGTAAAACATAATGGACCGCATGTCATGTCATCAATAAAGTTCAGCATCCTCAAGTAGTGAACGCTGTGTCTTTAGTTCCAGGATAACATTGTAGCCCTATTCCATACATTTAAAAACGTTTTAAATCTTATTGTCTTAGAATATAAGTGTCCCCAAAGTTGAACTCCCAAGCTTCAAGGCTTTCGATATATAGCTTTAAATAAAAAAAATCAATCCAGTTGAGTGACTCCCACTTCTCTGGAATGTTCCGTGTGTGTCTTGCTGGTTCACCTTGACTCTACAAAATGACATCATCAGATCAAACACTGTAAAGACTTCATGAATAGCCCTCTGTGAATAGAGTACGACCTGGTCTACTCCTACAGACTTCCTGAATAGCCCTCTGTGAATAGAGTACGACCTGGTGTACTCCTACACACGGAAACAGATTTTCCTGAGTGAAGTGGAAGGTGGGGATCCAGAGCGTCGAGGTATAAAAAGACCACGTGAGAATCCAAGCTGTACGAATAATCTCTCCTATCACCAAAAAGGAATTTCCTTTAGATGCCTTATGTTCCTTAGACTCAATCCTGTCCTGTCCTGTCCACTCTCCCAAACCCCCAAAGGGACAATATATCACGGGCCATGTGAGAAGTTGTCCCTCAGAGTGACTGCAGCTTCAATTACAAGCCAGTTGAGAATGAGGCCAAGGCATCCATCAACAGCAGGCGAGCAATACCTCGAGACCTCTTTAATATTAGACATCGGGCACCAGCTGTTATTGACAAATAGACACAGACCACCACCCCTCGTCTTACCAGACTGTTCTGTCCTGCCGATGCAGGAAAACCCAGCCAACTGTATTTTATCCTTGTCATGGTTTTAATGTGCCGTTGTTTTTAATGTGCCGTTGGTAGGATAGTCTCAAACTGAGCTCATCCAGTTTATTCTCCAGTGATTGCACGTTGGTCAATAGAACGGATGGTAGAGGCGGTTTACACACTCGCCCAATAATTCTCACAAGGCACTCTGATCTCTACCCTATGTATTTCCGTCTTTTCTTCACGCGATTGACAGGGATTTGGGCCTGGTCTCGGAGAAGCAGTATATCCTTCACGTTGGACTCATTGAAAAAATCCCCTTTGTCCAATTTGAGGTGAGTAATTGCTGTTCTGATGTCCAGAAGCTCTTTTCGGTCATAAGAGACGGCAGCAGCAACACTATGTACAAAATAAGTTACAAACTATGTGGAAAAAACTAACAAAATAGCACAGTTGGCTAGGATCCCATAAGATGGCGGCCATCCTTACTATATGAATGAAGGTTGAGGTGAACGCTTTACTCTGTCATCTGATTGATCACAGACAGAAGACAAGGACGGAAGAAGAAGAGTTGACATAAAACAGAACAGGGCAAATAAACTGTACCAAAATAGATATGGCAGATCTCTGTTTCTGTAACCACTCTCTCTCTGTACCCCCCCCCCCCCTCTCTCTCTCTGTACCCCTTCCCTCCCTCTCTCTTCTCTCTCTCTCTCTCTCTGTACCCCTTCCCCCCCTCTCTCTCCTCTCTCTCTCCCTCTCTCTCTTTTTCACTCTCTCTCTCTCTTCCCTCTCTCTCTGTACCCCTACCCTCCCTCTCTCTCTCTCTCTCTCTCTCTCTGTACCCCTTCCCTCCCTTTCTCTTCTCTCTCTCTCTCTCTCTCTGTACCCCTTCCCTCCCTTTCTCTTCTCTCTCTCTCTCTCTCTCTCTCTCTCTCTCTGTACCCCTTCCCTCCCTTTCTCCTCTCTCTCTCTCTCTCTCTCTCTCTCTCTCTCTGTACCCCTTCCCTCCCTCTCTCTTCACTCTCTCTCTTCCCTGTCTCTCTCTCTGTACCCCTTCCCTCCCTCTCTCGTCTCTCTCTCTGTACCCCCCCCTCTCTCTCTGTACCCCTTCCCCCCTCTCTCTTTTTCACTCTCTCTCTCTCTTCCCTGTCTCTCTCTCTGTACCCCTTCCCTCCCTCTCTCTTCTCTCCCTCTCTCTCTCTCTCTTTTTCACTCTCTCTCTCTTCCCTGTCTGTCTCTCCCTCTCTTTGTTTATCTCTCTTCCTCTCTCTGTATCCCCCTCTCCCCCCTCTCAACTAGCGACAACAAGGGGAAGGTGTTGGAGTAATGCAGCATTGGAGCGTCTTCCACACGGAACAGGATTCTCCTTTGATCTAGGAAGCTTTGAGTTTTTTTGTTGGGTGCAAATATGTTTTGGGTAAAAATACCGCCCTATTCCCCTTAGTAACAACATAGGTCTATCAGGCCCACCCTTCTTTACTCCAACTCTCCAACTCTCTCTCCCCTCTCCCTCTCTATTTCCCGATTCCTCTCTCTCTCTCCCCCTCTCTACCTCCCTCCCTCTCTCTCCTCCCTTTCTCTCTCTCCCACCCTCTCCCTCCTTCTTTCTCTCCCCCCTCCCTCTCTCCGTCTGTCTATCCCATAATAACCCCAACTGCCTGATGACACAATGACAGAACTATCCTGTAAGAAAGCAGCCACAGTGTTATTCCACCTGGAGGAATAGACCACAGTGTTATTCCACCTGGAGGAACAGACCACAGTGTTATTCCACTGGGAGACTGGCTGACAGACCAGAGTGTTATTCCACTGGGAGACTGGCTGACAGACCAGAGTGTTATTCCACTGGGAGACTGGCTGACAGACCAGAGTGTTATTCCACTGGGAGCCTGGCTGACAGACCAGAGTGTTATTCCACCTGGAGGAACAGACCACAGTGTTATTCCACCTGGAGAAATAGACCACAGTGTTATTCCACCTGTAGCCTGGCTGACAGACCACAGTGTTATTCCACCTGGAGGAACAGACCACAGTGTTATTCCACCTGGAGAAATAGACCACAGTGTTATTCCACCTGGATCCTGGCTGACAGACCACAGTGTTATTCCACCTCGAGCCTGGCTGACAGACCAGAGTGTTATTCCACCTGGAGCCTGGCTGACAGACCAGAGTGTTATTCCACCTGGAGCCTGGCTGACAGACCAGAGTGTTATTCCTGTAGGAGCCTGGCTGACAGACCACAGTGTTATTCCACCTGGAGCCTGGCTGACAGACCACAGTGTTATTCCTGTAGGAGCCTGGTTGACAGACCACAGTGTTATTCCACTGGGAGCCTGGCAGACAGACCACAGTGTTATTCCACCTGGAGCCTGGCTGACAGACCACAGTGTTATTCCACCTGGAGCCTGGCTGACAGACCAGAGTGTTATTCCTGTAGGAGCCTGGCTGACAGACCACAGTGTTATTCCACCTGGAGCCTGGCTGACAGACCACAGTGTTATTCCACCTGGAGCCTGGCTGACAGACAACAGTGTTATTCCACCTGGAGCCTGGCTGACAGACCACAGTGTTATTCCACCTGGAGCCTGGCTGACAGACCACAGTGTTATTCCACCTGGAGCCTGGCTGACAGACCACAGTGTTATTCCACCTGGAGCCTGGCTGACAGACCACAGTGTTATTCCACCTGGAGCCTGGCTGACAGACCACAGTGTTATTCCACCTGGAGCCTGGCTGACAGACCACAGTGTTATTCCACCTGGAGCCTGGCTGACAGACCAGAGTGTTATTCCACCTGGAGCCTGGCTGACAGACCAGAGTGTTATTCCACCTGGAGCCTGGCAGACAGACCACAGTGTTATTCCACCTGGAGCCTGGCTGACAGACCACAGTGTTATTCCACCTGGAGCCTGGCAGACAGACCACAGTGTTATTCCACCTGGAGCCTGGAAGACAGACCACAGTGTTATTCCACCTGGAGCCTGGCTGACAGACCACAGTGTTATTCCACCTGGAGCCTGGCTGACAGACCACAGTGTTATTCCACCTGGAGCCTGGCTGACAGACCACAGTGTTATTCCACCTGGAGCCTGGCTGACAGACCACAGTGTTATTCCACCTGGAGCCTGGCTGACAGACCAGAGTGTTATTCCACCTGGAGCCTGGCAGACAGACCAGAGTGTTATTCCACCTGGAGCCTGGCTGACAGACCACAGTGTTATTCCACCTGGAGCCTGGCTGACAGACCACAGTGTTATTCCACCTGGAGCCTGGCAGACAGACCACAGTGTTATTCCACCTGGAGCCTGGAAGACAGACCACAGTGTTATTCCACCTGGAGCCTGGAAGACAGACCACAGTGTTATTCCACCTGGAGCCTGGCTGACAGACCACAGTGTTATTCCACCTGGAGCCTGGCTGACAGACCACAGTGTTATTCCACCTGGAGCCTGGCAGACAGACCACAGTGTTATTCCACCTGGAGCCTGGCAGACAGACCACAGTGTTATTCCACCTGGAGCCTGGCAGACAGACCACAGTGTTATTCCACCTGGAGCCTGGCTGACAGACCACAGTGTTATTCCACCTGGAGCCTGGCAGACGGACAGGCTGTAAAGGCTGCAGTGAGCAGCCAGGGTCACACACACACACACACACACACACACACACACACACACACACACACACACACACACACACACACACACACACACACACACACACACAGACACACTGAGCGGTTTTCAATGTCTTTTTCCGTTGAGTTATTTTTACATTAAATGCACTATGCATTATGTGGGTTGAAGGCCGTAACAACACAGCATAAAACAATGACTACAATGCTTCTGCGTTGCTGCTTATCTGCTAATATGCCCATTTAGCTCACAGAAAACAAACACAATGAAATGGAATTCAAATAATTTAACCTACATAAGAAAATGTTTGGTTAATGACCAGCATTAACAAACACACTACGCCAAGGGGGCGGTATTAATTAACATCGCTCTATTGGTCAATTGTTCCCACCGAAATGTGTCTTCTGGTTTAAATCCAAGTCTTCCGAAAGACACACACACACACACAGACAGATAGACAGACATACAGGCAGGCACAAAGACATACAGACAGGAATAAAGACATACAGATAGACATGAAGACATACAGGCAGGCACAAAGACATACAGGCGGACCTACAGACAGACAGGCATAAAGACATACAGACAGACAGACAGGCATAAAGACATACAGACAGACAGACAGACAGGCATAAAGACATACAGACAGGCATAAAGACATACAGACATAAAGACAGACAGACAGACAGGCATAAAGACATACAGACAGACAGGCATAAAGACAGACAGACAGACAGACAGACAGGCATACAGACAGACAGACATAAAGACAGACAGGCATGAAGACATACAGACAGACAGGCATAAAGACATACAGACAGGCAGACATAAACAGGTTTTGGAGAGGTGTGGGGGGCTGCACCACTAGGCGCCTGGGGAGCTGTTGCTATGTGGTAATGGGGTGTGGGGGGGGGGGGGGGGGGGGGTGTAAGTGCCTTCTTCAAGAGCACAACGACAGGCAAGGGCATCTAGGATTTGATACCAGAAACCATCCGTTGCTGGCTCACCTCTCTAACCACTAGGATCCCTGCTACACCCCAGACCAGTCATTCAACTCCTCCTGTGTGTCTTCCAGGCAGCCCAAACTGCTTCATATTCCCTATATAGTGCACTACTTTAGGACCAGAGCCCATATGGGTGAGACCAGGACCCTAATCCCTATATAGTGCACTACTTTAGGACCAGAGCCCAAATGGGTGAGACCAGGGGACAGGAGGACTTCTATATATAAGCCCTGGTCAAAACTAGTGCATTACAAATGGGAATAGGGTGCCATTTGGGACACAACACATGGACAGAGTGAATCTGAATGGTCTCCTGTTTAAACAGAGGAACTAATCAAAATATTTCACCTGGTCTCAACCTGTTTGACACTAATAATGACACCGTCTGGTTAGGCTGGTGGGTGGCTACCTGAAGAGATCAGGTATAATTTAGCCAGGTGGCTACCTGAAGAGATCAGGTATAATTTAGCCAGGTGGCTACCTGAAGAGATCAGGTATAATTTAGCCAGGTGGCTACCTGAAGAGATCAGGTATAATTTAGCCAGGTGGCTACCTGAAGAGATCAGGTATAATTTAGCCAGGTGGCTACCTGAAGAGATCAGGTATAATTTAGCCAGGTGGCTACCTGAAGAGATCAGGTATAATTTAGCCAGGTGGCTACCTGAAGAGATCAGGTATAATTTAGCCAGGTGGCTACCTGAAGAGATCAGGTGTAATTTAGCCAGGTGGCTACCTGAAGAGATCAGGTATAATTTAGCCAGGTGGCTACCTGAAGAGATCAGGTATAATTTAGCCAGGTGGCTACCTGAAGAGATCAGGTGTAATTTAGCCAGGTGGCTACCTGAAGAGATCAGGTATAATTTAGCCAGGTGGCTACCTGAAGAGATCAGGTATAATTTAGCCAGGTGGCTACATGAAGAGATCAGGTATAATTTAGCCAGGTGGCTACCTGAAGAGATCAGGTGTAATTTAGCCAGGTGGCTAACTGAAGAGATCAGGTGTAATTTA
Organism: Oncorhynchus kisutch; assembly: GCF_002021735.2. Classification (NCBI taxonomy): domain Eukaryota; kingdom Metazoa; phylum Chordata; class Actinopteri; order Salmoniformes; family Salmonidae; genus Oncorhynchus; species Oncorhynchus kisutch. The sequence goes on along the minus strand of NW_022261979.1, from coordinate 9,708,478 downwards.
GCCAGGTGGCTTACTGAAGAGATCAGGTGTAATTTAGCCAGGTGGCTAACTGAAGAGATCAGGTATAATTTAGCCAGGTGGCTTACTGAAGAGATCAGGTGTAATTTAGCCAGGTGACTTACTGAAGAGATCAGGTGTAATTTAGCCAGGTGACTTACTGAAGAGCTCAGGTGTAATTTAGCCAGGTTGCAGATCAGGTGTAATTTAGCCAGGTTGGTTACTGAAGAGATCAGGTGTAATTTAGCCAGGTGGCTTACTGAAGAGCTCAGGTGTAATTTAGCCAGGTTGCAGATCAGGTGTAATTTAGCCAGGTTGGTTACTGAAGAAATCAGGTGTAATTTAGCCAGGTGACTTACTGAAGAGATCAGGTGTAATTTAGCCAGGTGACTTACTGAAGAGATCAGGTATAATTTAGCAAGGTGACTTACTGAAGAAATCAGGTGTAATTTAGCCAGGTTGGTAAGTATGTGTGACATCAAACTGGATGTGTGGGCATATGGTGAATAGTTATACCATGACTGTAGCTCCCACTCCCCAGGGAGGAACTCTCTCTACAGCACCTAGCCAGGCTGCAGCTCCCACTCCCCAAGGAGGGCTCTCTCTACACCACCTAGCCAGGCTGTGTCTCCCACTAACCAGGGAGGGACTCTCTCTACAGCACCACCTAGCCAGACTGCACCTCCCACTCCCCAGGGAGGAACTCTCTCTACAGCACCTAGCCAGACTGTAGCTCCCACTCCCCAGGGAGGAACTCTCTCTACACCACCACCTAGCCAGACTGTAGCTCCCACTTCCCAGGGAGGAACTCTCTCTACAGCACCTAGACAGGCTGTAGCTCCCACTCCCCAGGGAGGAACTCTCTCTACACCACCACCTAGCCAGACTGTAGCTCCCACACACATGATAACATACCCACCATACACACATGATGACATACCCACTATACACACACAATGACATACCCACACAATAACATACCCACTATACACACACAATAACATACCCACACAATGACATACCAACTATACACACACGATGACATACCCACTATACACACACGATAACATACCCACTATACACACACAGGATAACATACCCACTATACACACACAGGATAACATACCCACTATACACACACAGGATAACATACCCACTGTAGACACACGATGACATACCCACTATACACACACAATGACATACCCACTATACACACACGATAACATACCCACTATACACACACAGGATAACATACCCACTATACACACACAGGATAACATACCCACTATACACACACACGATGACATACCCACTGTAGACACACGATGGCATACCCACTATACACACGATAACATACCCACTATACACACACGATGACATACCCACTATACACACACGATGACATATCCACTATACACACAATGACATACCCACTACACACACAATGACATACCCACTATACACACAATGACATACCCACTATACACACATGATAACATACCCACTATACACACACAATGACATACCCACTAAACACACATGATGACATACCCACTATACACACATGATAACATACCCACTGTAGACACACGTACACATGAATTATGTTATACATATGTGATAGTAGAGTAGGGGCCTGAGGGCACACACTTAGTGTGTTGTGAAATATGTTGTGAATGTATTGTAATGTATAAAAAAATGTATAAACTGCCTTAATTTTGCTGGACCACAGGAAGAGTAACTGCTGCCTTGACAGGAACTAATGGGGATCCATAATAAACCCCAGGAAGAGTAGCTGCTGCCTTGACAGGAACTAATGGGGATCCATAATAAACCCCAGGAAGAGTAGCTGCTGCCTTGACAGGAACTAATGGGGATCCGTAATAAACCCCAGGAAGAGTAACTGCTGCCTTGACAGGAACTAATGGGGATCCATAATAAACCACAGGAAGAGTAGCTGCTGCCTTGACAGGAACTAATGGGGATCCATAATAAACCCCAGGAAGAGTAGCTGCTGCCTTGACAGGAACTAATGGGGATCCATAATAAACCCCAGGAAGAGTAGCTGCTGCCTTGACAGGAACTAATGGGGATCCATAATAAACCCCAGGAAGAGTAGCTGCTGCCTTGACAGGAACTAATGGGGATCCATAATAAACCCCAGGAAGAGTAGCTGCTGCCTTGACAGGAACTAATGGGGATCCGTAATAAAACCCAGGAAGAGTAGCTGCTGCCTTGGCAGGAACTAATGGGGATCCATAATAAACCCCAGGAAGAGTAGCTGCTGCCTTGGCAGGAACTAATGGGGATCCGTAATAAACCCCAGGAAGAGTAGCTGCTGCCTTGACAGGAACTAATGGGGATCCGTAATAAACCCCAGGAAGAGTAGCTGCTGCCTTGGCAGGAACTAATGGGGATCCGTAATAAACCCCAGGAAGAGTAACTGCTGCCTTGACAGGAACTAATGGGGATCCATAATAAACCCCAGGAAGAGTAGCTGCTGCCTTGACAGGAACTAATGGGGATCCATAATAAACCCCAGGAAGAGTAGCTGCTGCCTTGACAGGAACTAATGGGGATCCGTAATAAACCCCAGGAAGAGTAACTGCTGCCTTGACAGGAACTAATGGGGATCCATAATAAACCCCAGGAAGAGTAGCTGCTGCCTTGACAGGAACTAATGGGGATCCATAATAAACCCCAGGAAGAGTAGCTGCTGCCTTGACAGGAACTAATGGGGATCCATAATAAACCCCAGGAAGAGTAGCTGCTGCCTTGACAGGAACTAATGGGGATCCATAATAAACCCCAGGAAGAGTAGCTGCTGCCTTGACAGGAACTAATGGGGATCCATAATAAACCCCAGGAAGAGTAGCTGCTGCCTTGACAGGAACTAATGGGGATCCGTAATAAAACCCAGGAAGAGTAGCTGCTGCCTTGGCAGGAACTAATGGGGATCCATAATAAACCCCAGGAAGAGTAGCTGCTGCCTTGGCAGGAACTAATGGGGATCCGTAATAAACCCCAGGAAGAGTAGCTGCTGCCTTGACAGGAACTAATGGGGATCCGTAATAAACCCCAGGAAGAGTAGCTGCTGCCTTGGCAGGAACTAATGGGGATCCGTAATAAACCCCAGGAAGAGTAGCTGCTGCCTTGGCAGGAACTAATGGGGATCCGTAATAAAACCCAGGAAGAGTAGCTGCTGCCTTGGCAGGAACTAATGGGGATCCATAATAAACCCCAGGAAGAGTAGCTGCTGCCTTGACAGGAACTAATGGGGATCCATAATAAACCCCAGGAAGAGTCGCTGCTGCCTTGACAGGAACTAATGGGGATCCATAATAAACCCCAGGAAGAGTAGCTGCTGCCTTGGCAGGAACTAATGGGGATCCATAATAAACCCCAGGAAGAGTAGCTGCTGCCTTGACAGGAACTAATGGGGATCCGTAATAAACCCCAGGAAGAGTAGCTGCTGCCTTGGCAGGAACTAATGGGGATCCATAATAAACCCCAGGAAGAGTAGCTGCTGCCTTGGCAGGAACTAATGGGGAGCCATAATAAACCCCAGGAAGAGTAGCTGCTGCCTTGACAGGAACTAATGGGGAGACATAATAAACCCCAGGAAGAGTAGCTGCTGCCTTGACAGGAACTAATGGGGAGACATAATAAACCCCAGGAAGAGTAGCTGCTGCCTTGGCAGGAACTACTGGGGATCCTTAATAAGAAACACAAATACAGCTGTGTGTACACCTGCATTCACATAGGCTGATTGTAATAGTTGAATTTCCCTAACTACACTACATGGCCAAAAGTATATCAAATATCTAATTTCAAAATAATGGGCATTAATAGGGAGTTGGTCCCCCCTTTGCTGCTATATCAGCCTCCACTCTTCTGGGAAGGATTTCCACTAGATGTTGGAACATTGCTGAGGGGACTTGCTTCCATTCAGCCACAAGAGCATTAGTGAGGTCAGGCACTGATGTTGGGCGATTAGGTCTGGCTCGCAGTCTGCGTTCCAATTCATCCCAAAGGTGTTCGATGTGGATGAGGTCAGGTCTCTGTGCAGGCCAGTCAAGTTCTTCCACACCGATCTCGACAAATCATGTACAGACCTTGCTTTGTGCATGGGGGCAATGTCATGATGAAACAGGAAAAGGTCTTCCCCAAACTGTTGCCACAAAGTTGGAAGCACAGAATCGTCTAGAATGTCATTGTATGCTGTAGCATTAAGATTTCCCTTCACTGGAACTAAGGGGCCCAAACCATGAAAAACAGCCCCAGACCATTATTCTTCCTCCACCAAACTTTACAGTTGGCACTACGCATTCGGGCAGGTAACGTTCTCCTGGCATTCACCAAACCCAGATTCGTCCGTCTGCCAGATGGTGAAGCGTGATTCACCACTCCATGGAAACCCATTTCAGGAAGCTCTCGACTGAACAGTTCTTGTGCTGACGTTTCTTCCAGAGGCAGTTTGGAACTCGGTAGTGAGTGTTGCAACCGAGAACAGACGATTTTTACGCGCTACGCGCTTCAGTACTCGGCAGTCCCGTTCTTATGTGCCTGTGTGGCCTACCACTTCGCGGTTGAGCCGTTGTTGCTCCTTCCACTTCACAGTAACAGCACTTCCAGTTGACCGGGGGTGGCAGCTCTAGCAGGGCAGAAATTTGACGAACTGACATGTTGGAAAGGTGGCATCCTATGACGGTGCCACGTTGAAAGTTTTTGAGTTCTTCAGTAAGGCCATTCCACTGCCAATGTTTGTCTATGGAGTTTGCATGGCTGTGTGCTTGATTTTATATACCTGTCAACAACGGGTGTGGCTGAAATGGCTGAAATCCACTCATTTAAAGGGGTGTCCACATACTTTTGTATATACATATCTTATTGCCTATATTCATTACCAAAACAGCTGTAGGGCTGCAGAGATACAGATCTATAAACCGATCAATGATCTTGGAGCCTTGGCATTCGAACGATCTGTTTTATTGTGGTATATTGTGATTATATAAGCAAAAAAATATCATGTTTTCCCTCCCCCCCCCCATCACCGATTTCAACTGCCCCCTTAGTCACTTTATTCTGGCTCCAGGGTTGTACTGAAACATCTGTAGCGTCCAGGACGGTTTGACCTATAAAACGATTTTATGACCACTCTACTGTTATGCTCTCTCTATGACCCCTGACAGATACCAGGAGACTGGTCTGAAGTCGGCACCATCCATGTGCTCTCTCTATGACCCCTGACAGGTACCAGGAGACTGGTCTGAAGTCGGCACCGTCCATATGCTCTCTCTATGACCCCCGACAGGTACCAGGAGGTCGGCACCGTTGATGTGCTCTCTCTATGACCCCTGACAGGTACCAGGAGACTGGTCTGAAGTCAGCACCGTTGATGTGCTGATGTTCCTGTTTGGTAGCATCCGAAACCGTTTCGTCTACAAACACAATGGTGTTCTCCGTTTTACTCCACGACCCCCACAAGTGTCAAGTGAAGTCTGCAATGCGACAGTCTGGGTGGAAATATCTGATGTCGTCCTACTCCTCAAAGAGAACCCACTCCCCCCAAAAAACGTATCCTTTTTCCACTTCCATCCACAAAAAGGCAGAAAAACGATAGTCCCGTTCTCCCTGATGTGTAATAACAAAGCAGTCAGAGATCAACGCAGAGACGCTCTTCTTCTTCACTGTTGTTAAAACCCCCCAAATAGTACCATCTTCCTCCTGTCTCTCTTATTTCTTCTTCGCTGTTGTTAAAACCCCCCCAATAGAACCATCTTCCTCCTGTCTCTCTTGTTTCTTCTTCGCTGCTGTTAAACCCCCCCAAATAGTACCATCTTCCTCCTGTCTCTCGTTTCTTCTTCGCTGTTGTTAAAACCCCCCAATAGTACCATCTTCCTCCTGTCTCTCTTGTTTCTTCTTCGCTGTTGTTAAAACCCTCCAATAGTACCATCTTCCTCCTGTCTCTCTCGTTTATTCTTCTCTGTTGTTAAACCCCCCCCCCCCGATAGAACCATCTTCCTCCTGTCTCTCTCGTTTCTTCTTCTCTGTTGTTAAAACCCCCCAATAGTACCATCTTCCTCCTGTGTCTCTTGTTTCTTCTTCGCTGTTGTTAAAACCCCCCAATAGAACCATCTTCCTCCTGTCTCTTTGGTTTCTTCTTCGCTGTTGTTAAAACCCCCCACCCCCGATAGAACCATCTTCCTTCTGTCTCTCGTGTTTCAGGGCAGCCAGACACAGACAGCGCCCGGCAGACGACTCTCTGTCCGCGGCGTTGAAGAGACACAAGCGACCAAACGATACGAGGAGGAGAGGAGAAAGGCTGCAGCGGTAAAAATGAGTATTTCTCTGGTTTGTTACGTTGCTGTCACTCTCTTCGTCGCTCCCACCTCGTCATCGTCACGATTTCGGACTCTCTCTTTTTGGAGGAGGGATTTTTATTTTTCTGTTTTCTGTCGACAGTCGGCTGCTGAGAGGAGAAGGAGGTGGTGAGAGGAGAAGGAGGTGCTGAGAGGAGAAGGAGGTGGTGAGAGGAGAAGGAGGTGGTGAGAGGAGAAGGAGGTGGTGAGAGGAGAAGGAGGTGGTGAGAGGAGAAGGAGGTGGTGAGAGGAGAAGGAGGTGGTGAGAGGAGAAGGAGGTGGTGAGAGGAGAAGGAGGTGGTGAGAGGAGAAGGAGGTGGTGAGAGGAGAAGGAGGTGGTGAGAGGAGAAGGAGGTGGTGAGAGGAGAAGGAGGTGGTGAGAGGAGAAGGAGGTGGTGAAAAGCTGTTCAGTTCTTCTGACGCGGCAGAGAAAGTCCTATATCATGGAGTCACATGATGATGAAGAGGATGAATTGGCCAAGCCCTGTATCATGGAGTCACATGATGATGAAGAGGGTGAATTGGCCAAGCCCTATATCATGGAGTCACATGATGATGAAGAGGGTGAATTGGCCAAGCCCTATATCATAGAGTCACATGATGATGAAGAGGGTGAATTGGCCAAGCCCTATATCATAGAGTCACATGATGATGAAGAGGGTGAATTGGCCAAGCCCTATATCATGGAGTCACATGATGATGAAGAGGGTGAATTGGCCAAGCCCTATATCATGGAGTCACATGATGATGAAGAGGGTGAATTGGCCAAGCCCTATATCATGGAGTCACATGATGATGAAGAGGGTGAATTGGCCAAGCCCTATATCATGGAGTCACATGATGATGAAGAGGGTGAATTGGCCAAGCCCTATATCATAGAGTCACATGATGATGAAGAGGGTGAATTGGCCAAGCCCTATATCATGGAGTCACATGATGATGAAGAGGGTGAATTGGCCAAGCCATAAAGTACAGAAGGGGATGGTTTGGAGGATGAAGATGAAACAAGTCCCTGGTGTAGGTGAGTGGGAAGTCTCCCCTGGTGTAGATGAGTGGGAAGTCTCCCCTGGTGTAGGTGAGTGGGAAGTCTCCCCTGGTGTAGATGACTGGGAAGTCTCCCCTGGTGTAGATGACTGGGAAGTCTCCCCTGGTGTAGATGACTGGGAAGTCTCCCCTGGTGTAGATGACTGGGAAGTCTCCCCTGGTGTAGATGACTGGGAAGTCTCCCCTGGTGTAGGTGAGTGGGAAGTCTCCCCTGGTGTAGATGAGTGGGAAGTCTCCCCTGGTATAGATGACTGGGAAGTCTCCCCTGGTGTAGATGAGTGGGAAGTCTCCCCTGGTGTGGATGAGTGGGAAGTCTCTCCTGATGTAGATGAGTGGGAAGTCTCCCCTGGTGTAGATGAGTGGTAAGTCTCCCCTGGTGTAAATGAGTGGGAAGTCTCCCCTGGTGTAGATGAGTGGGAAGTTTCCCCTGGTGTAGATGAGTGGGAAGTCTCCCCTGGTGTAGATGAGTGGGAAGTCTCCCCTGGTGTAGATGAGTGGGAAGTCTCCCCTGGTATAGATGACTGGGAAGTCTCCCCTGGTATAGATAAGTGGGAAGTCTCCCCTGGTGTAGATGAGTGGGAAGTCTCCCCTGGTGTAGATGAGTGGGAAGTCTCCCCTGGTATAGATGACTGGGAAGGCTCCCCTGGTGTAGATGAGTGGGAAGTCTCCCCTCCAGTTGCTCTAATATCTCTCCCGCAACTCAATATGAAGGATATGTCAAAGCCCTGTGTGGGTTGCAGAGGACGTTAATTCCACCAATATATGATGGCAGCAACAGCACTCTCTATGGAGCTAAATCACCATTCATATGAGTGTGGGATACATTCTCTGTTACCACGGAGATAAGACCAAATATAGAACCAAAGTGTCACAAAGTATCGTTTTAATACTTTGGTACCAGGTTACACTCCCTCAGCCTAAATCTCTCCTCAATCAGGATGGTTCTAGAGGTACCAGGTTACACTCCCTAACTCTCTCCTCCATCAGGATGGTTCTAGAGGTACCAGGTTACACTCCCTCACCCTAACTCTCTCCTCAATCAGGATGGTTCTAGAGGTACCAGGTTACACTCCCTCACCCTAACTCTCTCCTCAATCAGGATGGTTCTAGAGGTACCAGGTTACACTCCCTCTCCCTAACTCTCTCCTCAATCAGGATGGTTCTAGAGGTACCGGGTTACACTCCATAACTCTCTCCTCAATCAGGATGGTTCTAGAGGTACCGGGTTACTCTCCCTATAACCCTAACTCTCTCCTCCATCAGGATGGTTCTAGAGGTACCAGGTTACACTCCCTAACTCTCTCCTCCATCAGGATGGTTCTAGAGGTACCAGGTTACACTCCCTAACTCTCTCCTCCATCAGGATGGTTCTAGAGGTACCAGGTTACACTCCCTATAACCCTAACTCTCTCCTCCATCAGGATGGTTCTAGAGGTACCAGGTTACACTCCCTATAACCCTAACTCTCTCCTCCATCAGGATGGTTCTAGATGTACCAGGTTACACTCCCTACAACCCTAACTCTCTCCTCCATCAGGATGGTTCTAGAGGTACCAGGTTACACTCCCTCACCCTAACTCTCTCCTCCATCAGGATGGTTCTAGAGGTACCAGGTTACACTCCCTATAACCCTAACTCTCTCCTCCATCAGGATGGCTCTAGAGGTACCAGGTTACACTCCCTATAACCCTAACTCTCTCCTCCATCAAGATGGTTCTAGAGGTACCAGGTTACACTCCCTTACCCTAACTCTCTCCTCCATCAGGATGGTTCTAGAGGTACCAGGTTACACTCCCTAACTCTCTCCTCCATCAGGATGGTTCTAGAGGTACCAGGTTACACTCCCTCACCCTAACTCTCTCCTCAATCAGGATGGTTCTAGAGGTACCAGGTTACACTCCCTATAACCCTAACTCTCTCCTCCATCAGGATGGTTCTAGAGGTACCAGGTTACACTCCCTCACCCTAACTCTCTCCTCCATCAGGATGGTTCTAGAGGTACCAGGTTACACTCCCTCACCCTAACTCTCTCCTCCATCAGGGTGGTTCTAGAGGTACCAGGTTACACTCCCTCACCCTAACTCTCTCCTCCATCAGGATGGTTCTAGAGGTACCAGGTTACACTCCCTAACTCTCTCCTCCATCAGGATGGTTCTAGAGGCACACATGCTGTAATTGCTATGCCATGGTCCACAATGGGAGGGTAAGACTAGACACTTCTCAGACCCACTAAGCCACTTCTCAGACCCACTAAGCCACTTCTCAGACCCACTAAGCCACTTCTCAGACCCGCTAAGACACATCTCAGACCTACTAAGACACTTCTCAGACCCACTAAGACTAGACACTTCTCAGACCCACTAAGACTAGACACTTCTCCGACCCACTAAGCCACTTCTCAGACCCACTAAGCCACTTCTCAGACCCACTAAGACTAGACACTTCTCAGACCCACTAAGCCACTTCTCAGACCCACTAAGACTAGACACTTCTCAGACCCACTAAGCCACTTCTCCGACCCACTAAGACTAGACACTTCTCAGCATAACACACAAAAATTCAATTTACATATTTAAACGTAATCTACATATTTCATCTTCAAAAGGGAAACCATGCAGTTCATGGTCTCCACATTACGCTGTTTAACACGCTGGATTCGACTGACGCCCAATGGTGTTCTTCGTTTTGCTCTACGACCGGTACCGGTTGAAAGAAACTAACGGAGGTATGAAGGTTCCCCCTCCAGTCTGAGGGGAGCAGCATTGAGGCTGCCTCTCACCCAACTCACCCTCCTTCCTCTCCCTCTACTGAGAAAAGGGGGGACACAGTCTGAGGGGAGCAGCATTGAGGCTGCCTCTCACCCAACTCATCCTCCCTCCTCTCCCTCTTCTGAGAAAAGGGGGGACACAGTCTGAGGGGGGCAGCGTTGAGGCCTCTCACCCAACTCACCGTCCCTCCTCTCCCTCTACTGAGAAAAGGGGGGACACAGTCTGAGGGGGGCAGCATTGAGGCCTCTCACCCAACTCACCCTCCCTCCTCTCTCTCCGTCTTCCGTCTTCCAGCTGATGGGGGAAACTTCAGTCGCACACTGCATTACTTTTACCTCATGCACCAATTAATGTTGTTACTCCTCTGACCAGAGAAAGGGACATATCCCTCGATATATACAAAAATACAAGCCACAAATAATAACAAGGGCTTATAAGGGCGGTGAACAAAGTGTTGACGGAACTGAATAACAACGTAACATGAAGTCAGTCACATAAACAGCAGCTTTTTCCTGTATTCATGGAGCTTTTTCCTGTATTCATGGAGCTTTTTCCTGTATTCATGGAGCTTTTCCTGTATTCATGGAGCTTTTTCCTGTATTCATGGAGCTTTTTCCTGTATTCATGGAGCTTTTTCCTGTATTCATGGAGCTTTATTCATGGAGCTTTTTACTGTATTCATGGAGCTTTTTCCTGTATTCATGGAGCTTTTTCCTGTATTCATGGAGCTTTTTACTGTATTCATGGAGCTTTTTACTGTATTCATGGAGCTTTTTCCTGTATTCATGGAGCTTTTTACTGTATTCATGGATTCTCTCTCTAGTCATGTTTTTAGACATTTTGAAATCTCCCATTATCAAGTTTGCTGTGAATTCGAGGCTTCTTTTTTTACAGTCTATGGCATGATGAAACTGTGCAGACACGGTGATCTGAGCGATCTGATTGGCCAGCGGTAGGCCTATAGGTGCACTGTATATAGACTTTTTATGTTTTCTTTTTGTTCTACTGTATTATTGACTGTATGTTGTTGTTTACTCCATGTGTAACTCTGTGTTGTTGTTTATTCCATGTGTAACTCTGTGTTGTTGTTTATTCCATGTGTAACTCTGTGTTGTTGTTTATTCCATGTGTAACTCTGTGTTGTTGTTTATTCCATGTGTAACTCTGTGTTGTTGTTTATTCCATGTGCAACTCTGTGTTGTTGTTTATTCCATGTGTAACTCTGTGTTGTTGTTTATTCCATGTGTAACTCTGTGTTGTTGTTTACTCCATGTGTAACTCTGTGTTGTTGTTTACTCCATGTGTAACTCTGTGTTGTTGTTTATTCCATGTGTAACTCTGTGTTGTTGTTTATTCCATGTGTAACTCTGTGTTGTTGTTTATTCCATGTGTAACTCTGTGTTGTTGTTTATTCCATGTGTAACTTCTGTGTTGTTGTTTACTCCATGTGTAACTCTGTGTTGTTGTTTATTCCATGTGTAACTCTGTGTTGTTGTTTATTCCATGTGTAACTCTGTGTTTGTTGTTTATTCCATGTGTAACTCTGTGTTGTTGTTTATTCCATGTGTAACTCTGTGTTGTTGTTTATTCCATGTGTAACTCTGTGTTGTTGTTTATTCCATGTGTAACTCTGTGTTGTTGTTTATTCCATGTGTAACTCTGTGTTGTTGTTTATTCCATGTGTAACTCTGGTTGTTGTTACTCCATGTGAACTTGTGTTGTATTCCATGTGTAACTCTGTGTTGTTGTTTATTCCATGTGTAACTCTGTGTTGTTGTTTATTCCATGTGTAACTCTGTGTTGTTGTTTATTCCATGTGTAACTCTGTGTTGTTGTTTATTCCATGTGTAACTCTGTGTTGTTGTTTATTCCATGTGTAACTCTGTGTTGTTGTTTATTCCATGTGTAACTCTGTGTTGTTGTTTATTCCATGTGTAACTCTGTGTTGTTGTTTATTCCATGTGTAACTCTGTGTTGTTGTTTATTCCATGTGTAACTCTGTGTTGTTGTTTATTCCATGTGTAACTCTGTGTTGTTGTTTATTCCATGTGTAACTCTGTGTTGTTGTTTATTCCATGTGTAACTCTGTGTTGTTTATTCCATGTGTAACTCTGTGTTGTTGTTTTTCCATGTGTAACTCTGTGTTGTTGTTTATCCATGTGTAACTCTGTGTTGTTGTTTATTCCATGTGTAACTCTGTGTTGTTGTTTATTCCATGTGTAACTCTGTGTTGTTTGTTTATTCCACGTGTAACTCTGTGTTTGTTGTTTATTCCACGTGTAACTCTGTGTTGTGTTTATTCCACGTGTAACTCTGTGTTGTTGTTTATTCCACGTGTAACTCTGTGTTGTTGTTTATTCCATGTGTAACTCTGTGTTGTTGTTTATTCCATGTGTAACTCTGTGTTGTTGTTTACTCCATGTGTAACTCTGTGTTTGTTGTTTATTCCATGTGTAACTCTGTGTTGTTGTTTATTCCATGTGTAACTCTGTGTTGTTGTTTATTCCATGTGTAACTCTGTGTTGTTGTTTACTCCATGTGTAACTCTGTGTTGTTGTTTACTCCATGTGTAACTCTGTGTTGTTGTTTTATTCCATGTGTAACTCTGTGTTGTTGTTTATTCCATGTGTAACTCTGTGTTGTTGTTTACTCCATGTGTAACTCTGTGTTGTTGTTTATTCCATGTGTAACTCTGTGTTGTTGTTTATTCCATGTGTAACTCTGTGTTGTTGTTTATTCCATGTGTAACTCTGTGTTGTTGTTTATTCCATGTGTAACTCTGTGTTGTTGTTTATTCCATGTGTAACTCTGTGTTGTTGTTTATTCCATGTGTAACTCTGTGTTGTTGTTTATTCCATGTGTAACTCTGTGTTGTTGTTTACTCCATGTGTAACTCTGTGTTGTTGTTTATTCCATGTGTAACTCTGTGTTGTTGTTTATTCCATGTGTAACTCTGTGTTGTTGTTTATTCCATGTGTAACTCTGTGTTGTTGTTTATTCCATGTGTAACTCTGTGTTGTTGTTTATTCCATGTGTAACTCTGTGTTGTTGTTTATTCCATGTGTAACTCTGTGTTGTTGTTTATTCCATGTGTAACTCTGTGTTGTTGTTTATTCCATGTGTAACTCTGTGTTGTTGTTTATTCCATGTGTAACTCTGTGTTGTTGTTTATTCCATGTGTAACTCTGTGTTGTTGTTTATTCCATGTGTAACTCTGTGTTGTTGTTTATTCCATGTGTAACTCTGTGTTGTTGTTTATTCCATGTGTAACTCTGTGTTGTTGTTTATTCCATGTGTAACTCTGTGTTGTTGTATGAGTCGAATTGCTATGCTTTATCTTGGCCAGGTCGCAGTTGTAAATGAGAACTTGTTCTCAACTAGCCTACCTGGTTAAATAAAGGTGTTCTCAACTAGCCTACCTGGTTAAATAAAGGTGTTCTCAACTAGCCTACCTGGTTAAATAAAGGTGTTCTCAACTAGCCTACCTGGTTAAATAAAGGTGTTCTCAACTAGCCTACCTGGTTAAATAAAGGTGTTCTCAACTAGCCTACCTGGTTAAATAAAGGTGTTCTCAACTAGCCTACCTGGTTAAATAAAGGTGTTCTCAACTAGCCTACCTGGTTAATAAAGGTGTTCTCAACTAGCCTACCTGGTTAAATAAAGGTGTTCTCAACTAGCCTACCTGGTTAAATAAAGGTGTTCTCAACTAGCCTACCTGGTTAATAAAGGTGTTCTCAACTAGCCTACCTGGTTAAATAAAGGTGTTCTCAACTAGCCTACCTGGTTAAATAAAGGTGTTCTCAACTAGCCTACCTGGTTAAATAAAGGTGTTCTCAACTAGCCTACCTGGTTAAATAAAGGTGTCCTCAACTAGCCTACCTGGTTAAATAAAGGTGTTCTCAACTAGCCTACCTGGTTAAATAAAGGTGTTCTCAACTAGCCTACCAGGTTAAATAAAGGTGTTCTCAACTAGCCTACCTGGTTAAATAAAGGTGTCCTCAACTAGCCTACCTGGTTAAATAAAGGTGTTCTCAACTAGCCTACCAGGTTAAATAAAGGTGTTCTCAACTAGCCTACCTGGTTAAATAAAGGTGTTCTCAACTAGCCTACCTGGTTAAATAAAGGTGTTCTCAACTAGCCTACCTGGTTAAATAAAGGTGTTCTCAACTAGCCTACCTGGTTAAATAAAGGTGTTCTCAACTAGCCTACCTGGTTAAATAAAGGTGTTCTCAACTAGCCTACCTGGTTAAATAAAGGTGTTCTCAACTAGCCTACCTGGTTAAATAAAGGTGTTCTCAACTAGCCTACCTGGTTAAATAAAGGTGTTCTCAACTAGCCTACCTGGTTAAATAAAGGTGTTCTCAACTAGCCTACCTGGTTAAATAAAGGTGTTCTCAACTAGCCTACCTGGTTAAATAAAGGTGTTCTCAACTAGCCTACCTGGTTAAATAATGGTGTCTCAACTAGCCTACCTGGTTAAATAAAGGTGTTCTCAACTAGCCTACCTGGTTAAATAAAGGTGTTCTCAACTGGCCTACCTGGTTAAATAAAGGTGTTCTCAACTAGCCTACCTGGTTAAATAAAGGTGTTCTCAACTAGCCTACCTGGTTAAATAAAGGTGTTCTCAACTAGCCTACCTGGTTAAATAAAGGTGTTCTCAACTAGCCTACCTGGTTAAATAAAGGTGTTCTCAACTAGCCTACCTGGTTAAATAAAGGTGTTCTCAACTAGCCTACCTGGTTAAATAAAGGTGTTCTCAACTAGCCTACCTGGTTAAATAAAGGTGTTCTCAACTAGCCTACCTGGTTAAATAAAGGTGTTCTCAACTAGCCTACCTGGTTAAATAAAGGTGTTCTCAACTAGCCTACCTGGTTAAATAAAGGTGTTCTCAACTAGCCTACCTGGTTAAATAAAGGTGTTCTCAACTAGCCCACCTGGTTAAATAAAGGTGTTCTCAACTAGCCTACCTGGTTAAATAAAGGTGTTCTCAACTAGCCTACCTGGTTAAATAAAGGTGTTCTCAACTAGCCTACCTGGTTAAATAAAGGTGAAATAAAAAATAAAAAAGAATCCTCTATGCAAAGGGTTCTACGTGGAACTGGGGCGGCAGGGTAGCCTAGTGGTTAGAGCGTTGGACTAGTAACCGGAAGGTTGACAAGGTACAAATCTGTCGTTCTGCCCCTGAACATGCAGTTAACCCCACTGTTCCCAGGCCGTCATTGAAAATAAGAATTTGTTCTTAACTGACTTAACTAGTTAAATAAATAAAAAAATAAAAATATGGGGCTTTGGTGACAAAACGGATGGCACTGTGATAGACTGCATCCAGTTTGTTGAGTAGAGTGTTGGAGGCTATTTTATAGATGACATCACCGAAGTCTGTTTGGCAGCATGAGTGAAGGATGCTTTGTTTTGTGATATAGGAAGCCGATTCTAGATTTAATTTCGGATTGGAGATGCTTAATGTGAGTCTGGAGTCCTGTGTGGGGATGCCGAAGAACTCTTCTTCCCACTAAGAGTGTACGGCTGGAGACAGCTGGCTTCAGACTAATGAGGCAGAATAACACTGTCCTATAGTGTCCCATAGATCTCTCTGGCATCCTATAGAGAAGAGACAAATGCATAGAGATCCTCTTAAAATTACTATTCTGAAATTACTATCAATTCCTAATTCTATTAAAACAAATGGTCGATTTTAATGTTTGCCTTTTTTTTTGAAAACGGTTATTTCTACTGAAAACGTGCCAAAGTCTCCTATAAAGAATTAAAACTTTAGATTTTTGACATTTTCCGATTGGGGAAACGGATTAAATACTTAAATGACGTCTAATTTCAAAGAAGCTTATTATTATTATATATATATATATATTTATTGGATTGTAAACGTGCCAAAGCAGGGTTATTGTACGTCGATAGATGTGCAGTCTGCCAGTAGAAGCTTTGGTGATGAGAACCATTAACCGAATGCAAAACCATGTGCACCAAACGGCACAGTATCTATTTGAAGTGTTTCATTCCCCCCGTTTTATACCGTCTCGTTAATCTTCCCTAAATATAATCCAGAAACGGTTTTGCTACGGAAACATATTTTTTAGGGAAAACGCGGGGAGATGGAAAAAAAAATAATCTAACCAGGAGGAAATATTAACACCTCACCTCCTCCCTAAAATAGGAATACATCACACCACACGTTCATTTCATTTAAAGTGTGGGGGGGGGGGGTTGCTTGGCATGCACCATGTTTCCATGACAACCGCCTCAGACTCCCCACAAAAAAGAGAGAGAGAGATGTGAAAAGGAGGGGATGAGGAGGGGGTAGAGGGGTGTGAGAGGAAGGGTGTGGAGACCCCCAAAAAGGATCTGCATAATTACTGTCTGTCTGTGTCTGTCTGTCTGTCTGTGTCTGTCTGTCTGTCTGTCTGTCTGTCTGTCTGTCTGTCTGTCTGTCTGTCTGTCTGTCTGTCTGTCTGTCTGTCTGTCTGTCTGTCTGTCTGTCTGTCTGTCTGTCTGTCTGTCTGTCTGTCTGTCTGTCTGTCTGTCTGTCTGTCTGTCTGTCTGTCTGTCTGTCTGTCTGTCTGTCTGTCTGTCTGTCTGTCGTCTGTCTGTCTGTCTGTCTGTCTGTCTGTCTGTCTG